>NW_027468881.1:21637992-21662992 GCF_046254945.1 Alosa pseudoharengus
CTCTGGTGGAAATGTCTCCCCCCGTGATGTGCATTTCTGTATCTGCTGGAGCGTGAGAGGTCAGGGGTGTCCTGTTGTTTTGGGGGTGGTGATGGAGGCCCCGGTCTGATGTGCAGATAAACTCCCCTAAAGCACAAGCTGCCCGCTAGCCAATCGGCAGAACTCTCTGCCAGTCGCTTGCGTCCATTTGCAGTCCAAAAGTGAATGCAAATGAAGTAGATCCAGCTTGTAGGTGGACTGTTCTTTAAATCAGCACTATGCGACAATAATGTGCACTTCTAATGCATGTTTTTCATGCAGTGGCTTTAGATATCATCCCTGAATTTTTATATATGGTCTTATGAAGGACCAATAAATGCACCTGTATTCCCTTCTGCCCACTATACACCATGCAGTTCTGTGGTCTGGGAAGCAACCGGTAAAAATGTATAAAACTAAAGATTGTTCACACAGCATGACATCTCTATCGCCAACGCTCTCAGCATGGTATCGGCAACAGACAGCATACTAACAAGATTTTTATCAGGACCAATGTTAATGTTGCTTGCAAGCCTTTTGCATACCTTTTAAATAGTTGGCTCTCCAGTTTTAGACCAAAACGTCTTACTGTTGCCAATTATGTTAACGCTACCGATATGTTTTCATTTAGCGGGTCAGAAGGCCATCTGTGTCACCAGCTTACTCATCTGCCAGGGGTTGCTGTGGGTCGGCACTGCCCAGGGCATCATCGTCACGTTCCCCGTTCCAAAATTGGAGGGCATTCCCAAAATAACTGGTGAGATATGAAACTTATATAAATATAATAAATATGATAATAAATGTGCACTGGGCTCTGAGGTAAAGAATGATCTGAAAGATGAGAAAATAAATATTCTAATGAATTATTCAGAAGGAGAAACTCACAAAAACATGTATCATGTTGATCACGTCAACAACATAGTAAGTGGTTTTTGTTTGTTACTTACCTAATCATTTTGGGCTCTTACAGGTAAGGCTATGACCTCTCTGAATGCTCACAATGGTCCTGTGGACTTCCTCGTGGCCACTTCGAGCACGTTGTCCCCGGACTTGCTGAAACGGGACTCCGTTCCCGACGGTGTTGACTCGACCGCCACGGATGGCGCGACGTCGCCGGCAGCGGCGGAGGGGAAGAAGAGGAGCACCTCGCAGGAGTCCCTCCAGACGGCCAACGACAACTCCCCGCAGCCAGAGAGGCGCCCCAAGGGCGTGCTGCTGCAGTACCGGCTGCGCTCCACCTCCCAGCTCCCGGGCAAGCTCCTCTCGGCCGAGCCCGAGGGCCACGGAGCCGACTCGCCCACCCCAGAGTGGCCCGAGCACGGCCCGGAGGACGGCTCCATCTACGAGCTGAGCGACGACCCGGAGATCTGGGTGCGCGGGCGCCCCGCGCTCAAGGAGGGGCTGCGGAGGGAGCGGGTCATGTCGGCCGCCGTCGTCTCCGGGGGCAGAGGCTTCCGTCGGCTCGGCGGGTCCGGCTCCGGCTCCGGCTCGGTGGACTGCGGCTCCTCGGGGGGGTCGACATCACATGAGAGCACGCTCATGGTCTGGCAGCTCCCGCTCACTGTCTGAGCCAGTGACTCTCCCACTGAACATCTGGCTGACAGGACAGTTAGCCCTGGAGCCAAGCGGAGACATATCCTGTCCATGATATGTCAGGAAAATAGGATTGCCTTCTCAACGCTGTACTGACTGTCTCTGAGGAATCACCCTGTATATAATATCCTATATTCCATCCTCAGGTTCAGTGGTACTATGTGTGGAGGATCTGTGGAAGAGATGATGTGTCATAAAGATAAGGCTAAAGGGATCATGAGGTGCAATTTTAAAGTAGTTCAGTTCATGCTCATTTTGTCTCTGTGTATTTTTACCAGGTAGACGAGAGAGGGGTCTGTCCAGAATGTCATGGTGAAATCTGAGTGCTGAAGGTGGTCTAGTGTGTACATGGGAGGTTTTAGTACTAACACTGCTCTGTTAGACTGTGTGTCACACCACTTGGTCAGTTACTGTTGGCAGTGAATATGATGCTGGCCAGGTACTTGGACATTATCCTTAGGGTAAGTGGGAAGGGTTCACCTACATCAATAATGTGCAAAAAGATTCTCCAAATGCCATAGCCCAAATATGCCATAGCCCATCATAACAGAGTTGATTATAAATAGGTGACTTGTCTAAGCTGTTGAATATCTATTGATCCATTGGTCTGAATCTCTGTGGTTACATGTCTTGTGAAGTCCTGTCTCCTTTTTTGACTTTAACCTGTTGGACTTTGAATAAGACAGTGAATTGTTTATTTGCCAGATGAATGCAACAAAATACATGGTTTTGTTCCGAGTGGATTTCTGTCCTAATTTCGCCCCTAGAATATGTCTTGAATAAGTAAGGCTTATGTCCCATTTTCCTGCTTTCGATGTTCTGCTTGTTTTATTTTTCCAATGTGGCTGCCTCTTTCTTTGTTACAAAAGCCTGGGTTGTAAAGATGTTTTGTAGCTTGACCAATCTGTGGTGATCTGACCTTTCCAACTAGACTGCAGTTGCCCCACAATAATACATACCCTGGAGTGAGAACTAAAACTAATTGGCCCTGTTTCTTGCAGTAAAAAAAAGTTCTTGAAAGTTTGTAAATGTTCTAGGAATGGACCTAATATGTATGCATTAAAAGTTACCCAATGGGGAGTTATCTTTGCTGACTCTAGAGGGTCTTACCCCTCAAGTAAAAATTGGCTGCTCTGAATTGGAGGATGAATACAAAATGTATTAAGAAAAAGGGATGTTTGAGAAAGATCTGTTATTCCTCTTAATGTCAGATTGGGTAACTGATGACTGACTGTAATGGAGTAGGGTCTTTGTATCTTATACTGTTTAGGAGTGTTATTCCCATCTGAGCATGTCAGTAAGAGACTATAAGAGTCCTGTTGTAAGGGACTCAATACCCAGTCAATAATGTGAAGGAGAGTATAGTGTCAAAGAGGGAAATGCTTAGGTACTTGTTTGTGTTGGGTACTTATTTTACACTTTGTCACTTTCCATAATAAATAAAGCAATTTTATCAGAACTCGAGGCCTGTTTGTGTCCATCAGTATTTGTCGATGGAGGGGAATGATGACGACTGCGATGGGATTTGTCATTTAATCAGACCTTTTTTGACAGCCAGCGATTAAGCTCTGTGTTTAAAGGATGGAAGGCTGCAAGCGGGTAATTACACAGATAATGGAGACTAGCGTGCAACACAGATTAAGCGTTTTCACACCAGACGGAGCAGAGATCTTACACAATGATGAGATTTTTGTGGACACGTTGACAGTACCTGACAGATGATAACTGAATGGGGTAAGAAAAGGGGAGGATTCTGATCTGTTGTGAAAGCTCTTTTTTTCCGTGATTAGAGGATGTATCTTGGTGAAAAGCTGCAGACCATGCAAACAGCAGTCACACTCTTGCTCCAAGGCTCTAAGTACACATGCATTCCGTGTTTAATACCCAACCTTAGCTCTGTATCAGCATTGCACAGACTAACGCACGCACATGGATTAGATGTTCTAGGCTTTCACAGACCATAAAGGTATTAGAGGTATTCAATCCAGCATTAAGGTTGGATTAAAGTTTTACAATTCCATTTTGAAAATCTAGTTGATGGCTCAAGGGGGAAAAAAACACACTGCCATGTCTTTAGCTACCGTATCTGTCAGATCAGGAAGAAACTGTTGTGTATTCTAATACAAAGCATTCAAGCTCACTTGAGATCATATTTGTATCAGCACAGCTTTTTAAGACTCAACGACTACCAAAGACAAGTCAAAAAGTCAAAAAAGTATCTTTATGTTTTTGGTTTTTGGTGATAATTATGCAAATTATTTGGACTCCATGAGAACCCTAATCCAAGGACAGGTGCATAGTCCTCATGCCTGATGAGGTCATCCCAAATACCCCCCTCCCTCCCCCTCCGCCACACACACACACACACACACACACACTTATTTTAGTGCACTCGAAATTGGTTCAAACAGATGAAAGCTAGATCATTTTAATGAATTTAATTTTGTCAAATAATTAATTTTAGAGATATTGTCCTTGGTTTTGAAATCTCATTTCTGGGTAGGCTGGTACAGCTTTTATCTACCATGATACATAGAAGGGATTTTCATGCCAGTAAAGACAGCTTTCCCAAAACACAATTATGGGGCATAATCCATGCCAATTGATTCATAAATAAAAATGCATTTACCAACACTTGACCTCTGCCTGCTATTGAGGTGGCATTTACGGTGAAATTAATTAAAATAAATCGGGGGAAAGTTTCTCTCCTGCGTTGCCAGTCTACCTCTGAGTGACAGCTGGTGATATCTGTTGATGGATGTCTCAATCTTCAAATGGAGTCAACACGTTGGGATTACTGCGTTGACAACCTGTGTGGATGTACGTGTTTGCTCTCACTCCGCGACACAGGCTTTGCGTACAGCCGGCAGATCACTTGCTGTTTCTCAGGCGGCACTTTGATGTTCGTCGGTGAGATAAGAGCTTGTGCGCTCCCGCGAGCGCACATGACGAGATGAGAGAATTAATTCAAATATGTTGATGATTTAATACTCGTGTATGGTTATTGCACCATTTACAATTCTGAGTGAATCTACTAGAAACGCATCGAGTAACGGGCGTTTATTTGTTTTGCGTGAAGTGGGATGCCCTTTGCCGTGGCTCTGAAGACGAGCATGGATTATTTCGGCGAGCCACCCGATCTCGTGCCATTGGCATGGTGGGTGACACACATTCGTTTCGAGAGCGTCTAACACAGATGGACTCAGACGTTCTGGACAAAATATGCCGAAGATGACCATTGCCGTTTCATTGTGCTTCCTGTTGTGCACAGATGTGTTGGATTTAGTCCTGGGTAAGTCGCTAGTTATCTGCGCTTTATGCAGTTTTCAGCGTAAAGTTGGCTACAAATTAAAATTATTATCATGGCATTCGGTGGATCATATTATAGAGCTACAAGTAGTTGTTACTTTTATCGGGATGTCATTAACATTAAGAGTAAGGTAAGCCTTATGAAGCATATCCTAAATGTATTTTACCTTAAACACTATTAAATTCGCATTATTCTGGAAAGGTCTGTTCCTCTAAAGTCTGTAATGCCCACTTCTTAGAGTCATAGGGTCTCATATGCTAAATGTATAGGTGAGTTTAAAAGATAATGGTTTATTGTTACACTTTGATCGGTTGCAACCCTTACTCAGGTAAGATTGGTGTAGTTCTAACAATCAAAAGAATAGCGCACTGTTTGCCCCAATTCCAGGTAGGCAGGCATAATGACTTCAGCGTTTGATTATTTTTTAGATAAACGCCCTAATCTTGCGCCCTGACCCATTTAGGGGGTAATCTCCACTCTAAAATAATTAAAGGTCGTTAGAGTTCACCAAGATAGCACAAGGGTCATCTTTATGGCTAGTGACTCGTAGCATTAATGCAGGTTAATGAGGGAGGATGTTCCATCAGTTTGAGTGGCCACAGACTCATTTAGTTATCATCTCTGACCTGTGATGTCATATGCCATTGTACAAGTCTCTCAGGGAGTGAGAGTTACAGAGAGAGAGAGAGAGAGAGAGATGGATAATGATTGAATGTGGCCTGCAACCTTTTCTCTGAGATGAGATGTTAGCGTTCATATAGTGCAGTAGGCCTAATCTGTCAGGGCAGCGTGACGACCACATCCTCACAGAACCCCTTGCCCTGTTACATAATTGAGTCAATGCTTCCATGCTGCTTCTGACGCGCTCCCTTGATTTAGCAAACACATTGAAAAGCACTGATCATGGTGTAGTAGTCGGTGCGGCTATTTTAGGCTGTTTTACTAGTAGTCTGGGGGATTTAAAGACAGACTCAGCGATACGGGTTCGTTGGCGCGAAAAGGATATTTGTGTCAAACAACCAATCAAATTACACCCCTTTATGCTCGGTGTTGATTGGCGATGGTTGTCCAAGGCTCGGTCCGAGCCACTTTGCTTCCCATTTATATAGTCATGACTTGGTAGGGGCACCAGAGTCTCAGACTTAACTAGAGGACCAAGAAGCAATTCGTGGAATTCTATAACAGTATCGAGGGTATGGCCTTTAATGGGAAATCGGCTGCACTCTCACATGCAATATTGCTTGATTTATCTACAGTAGGCTATGCCTATCTACTCTGAGGATGAAGGGATCTATATTACTGTATCTGCATACAATAGCTATGATACAAGTTCATTTTTCAGTTTTCATTTTTTTATTCTTTTGTAGAATGAAGCTAGAGACCATTTGTATGTTGTTAGGATAGAAACTGTTTTGGAAATCATATCATCACATTACATGAAATGTCTTTGTCATTAAGTCTTTTGTAATAGTCAGCTCAGGGATGCACCAGTTCATAAAACCATTATGAGGGTTTTAGAGTGAGTAATAGACAATGGAAACAGTCTCAACCAGATTCCAAAACAGGTCTAGATGTTTTTAGAATTTAATTTTTTTTTTTTTTTTTTGAGTTTTATGATTTTTTCCCTCACTATGAAGTCGTATTAAAATGTCTCACATTAAAACAATGATGTGCTATTGTAGCTATTCAGCACTTTACTGAAAGCAAAGCAATATACAGAATTGTGTAGCAGGCCTAAGCCTATTCCTCATGGGGGACTGTTCAGCTGTCTTTTAGGAAGCCATGTTTGACCAGTGAATTTGCTGGTCACCTCCCATTAGACTGTCCAGTGTCACCAGTTAAACTTAACCTCTCTCTTCATTAACGGAGATGAACTTGCATGTCTTTATGCAGTTCTATGCAAATGAATGCTACTGCATGAAGCCCTGGCATTGTCCTTTGCTTGTTGTCTATGTAGCATGATGTAAAATCACTTCGCTGATGGAAGAAAAGCTCATGGATTAGGAGGTGGAAAAAACATGGGGGAAAAATAATCCATGCCCTGACGTCACAGATGAAGGACCAATACCATAGGAGGTTGGGGATTTTGTAGGTCACTGAATTTGTGACAGATTATATAGCTTCCCACACTGGTGTCTCAGTTCTGCATTCCAATTGTTCTAGAGGATTGCTGTGACATCCGTGTCTTGTTCTTTGACACATATCGCAAAATTCAGCAAGGTCAAGAAAATCCCGGGTGAGGTGGATGAAATGTTATCTTGGATAAGTAACATGTTATCCACAGATCTGTTATCAATCTCCTCCTGCAGTTGTATGTGTTCCTCATCGGACGGTGGATGGACAACCAAATCTACTGGGTTATTTGTACTCTGCCATTGTGTTAAAGTTCACATACACCTGTTTCTCTGTAGATCAGTCCTTGCATGTTTTATTATGTTGCCATTGCCAGTTATTATGTTGCCATTGCCATCATATTACTGCAAGAGGCCATCAATGCAAGATATTTATGACTATCACATGCTATGAATAAGTCTGTTTCTATGGAAAACAATATTCTCTCTCTCAGTCAACACTCTTCAAAGACTACTGCATGCCATCATATTGGATTATGATGAAATTTGAATGAGAATAAGGATGAACATTTTTTTTTTCATTACCCACAGACAGTAATGGCACTGAAAGGTCATTTTGCCTTTTATTACTGCGCTGAAAGATATTGCAGTTTCATTTAGTGTATTGCTATGATTATCTTCCCAGAATAAATATTGATTTTGTGGGCACCCTGCATCTTCCATTTACTTCTTTCTCTGCTGGCCTGTCCTAGTTGAGCACAATCTTCCCCGGGCTTAAATCCATTTTTTCTTTCTCCTGACATGTCTCGATGAAGTATGTATTGTTGTAGCAGAATACGTGTCTGCATTTTGTCGTTTGAAAGATTCATGCACAGCACAAAATAAGAGCATCTGTGAACTAGCAAAGCATGCAAGAGCCAAGCACTTGTGTTTGTGAGCATGATTGTATAAAGTAAGAAAAAACTTTGTCGCCGCACACTCTATCTCTTAGATCTGTTAAAAGAATTAAGAGATAGAGTGTGTGGCGACAAAGTTTTTTCTTAGTTTATTTTCCCTTGCCAGCACCTTAGAGGGTGTGCATTCTTTTTTATATTTACATGATTGTATAAAGAGCATAAAGTGACACCATGACCTTCCTCTCAGGCTATTTAACCGTCACCATTGAGCCCCTGCCGCCTGTCGTCATGGGAGACACCGTGACGCTGAAGTGTAATTTCAGGACTGACGGCAACTTGCGAGAGATAGTGTGGTTTCGGGTGAGTACGCCATGATCTCTGCATCTCTCACTGATGATGAGTCATTGTTTTGTCAGTGTTTGTTTGAGCACGCCATTGTTTACTTACTCAAAAGGTCTTTACTGGGGCAGAGACGTCTGCTTCTGTGCATCTTGTCTTCCCTTGTCTTCAAACCACGCTGAGAGGGAAAGAAATTCTCCCCCAAAAAATACACTCTCTAACAGTGAGCTTCAGGATTAACAAGAAGCTGCATGAAAGGAGTTCCAGTCTCAGTTGCTGTTGCATAATTCATATTGATTGGATTTAACATCTCTAAAGCTGGCAGAACTAACACCTGAGATTAAAACTCTGAACTGTCGGGAGGGAATTACTAATGTCACCATTATCTATGATGTTTGTACCAATTGTGAACATCTCTGGAGATTGACATTAAGCTTTTTTTCACATTTATTTTCCTTTTTCTGCTCTAGGTAATGGATGGTGGAAGCTCCAAACAGAAAATATTCACTTACGATGCCATGTACAATGCCAATTTCTCTCACATGGAGGATTTCCGTAAAAGAGAAGATCTTGTTTACCAGTCAACTGTAAGGTAAATATTGTAGCCATCTCTTCAAGCAGTTGTTGGCCTTTAGCGTTTTTTCGTCTTTTTCAAGATATAGGTCAACATGTTAGTAACTTCTATGGACAGTTTTTGCTTCACTATAAACATGAATTGAAAGTGGACAGCAAACATCCAGTGACATCTAATTTCATTGACTTGCATGCAAAACTATGGTGATTCTCCTCATAGACGTCCGAGTGTATTTAACTCCATAATGATTTTTCCTTTTTGCCTCAGACTTCCTGAAGTTCAAATGGAGGACAGTGGTCCCTATGAGTGCCATGTCGGTATCTATGACAGAGCGTCCAGAGAGAAGGTGGTCTTAGCATCCGCAAGCATAACTCTCATTGTAATGTGTAGGTTCATGTCCTACTTACCCTCGTCACTAATACTCACAACAAATTTCTATGGACAGTGAACCTAAAGACATTTCATATGTCCTTAGTGAAACAGCAGTGGTCTCTCCTTGAGTGGAATTTACTAGGATATGGCTGGAGTATTTCAATCTGCTAGCATTGAATATGTTGTAATTGGTGGATTTTCAGCTCATAATTTGCATTTAGTGGATTCTTTCATGCTGAGTGACTCAGAGTGTTGTGAACGCTCACTTGCTATCTGTAGTTGAGCTCCCCGAGCAATTACACCCGTGACCTTGGTGGTGGTTACATGGTGAGCTCAAGATGGATCACCACAAAGATGAGCCTAATCTAAAACACATTTTCTCATTTATCTCATGCTGCACCCGTGTGACTCTGTGTGTGTGCACATGTGTGTGTGTGTGTGTGGTGTGTAACGTTTGTGGATGTATGTGTGTGTATATGTGTATGTATGTATGTCTGTGTGTGTGTGTGTGTGTGTGTGTGTGTCTGTGTGTGTGTGTGTGTGTGTGTATGCCCCGGTGCCACAGTAATGTATGTGTGCTCTGTTGAAAGCAGATGGGGAAGGAATGGCGAGGGATTTTGGCACTCTACTTTAAGCTGTTGCATTATAAATACAACTGTTTGCACATTAATAAGAATAAAAGATTGCAGCGGAGCATCTGCTCACCGAGCTCTGTATAATGAAGTTGGGTCAATTCCTTGTTTACTGGCATGGCAGGGGGTGGGAGTTGGGGGGAAGGGTTGTTTTGTTTTGCTTTAGTGCTTCGGATTTGAAGTTTTGTCACTTCTCTCCCCCAGCACCTCCCAGATCAATATCAGTGGTGGCAGCGGAGCCTTACACTCGGTTCAACCGCTACGAAGCCCAGAACTTCACACTGGTGTGCATCGTGAAGGGAGGAAAGCCCGCACCCATGGTAATTGGAGCTGCTATAGTATGTACAGCTCTCTCCATGTTTTATTTAACCACAGCTTAGCACGAAGGACAAGGCAAGAATGTCACATCCTTGGTCCCTCTAGTTCACTCTAGTTCACTCCTTCCAGTGACATAATTATCACCTTGGAACTTGGAACACATGGGGCCAGTTTTCTGCTACCAGCCTACAATGCATGTTACAGTACATTCACTGTAAAAAATGATTCACTGACTCAGATTAATTCAGTCATGTTGCTGTGACTGAGTTTGTGTAATATAGTGTCAGGTTTATGACATATTTATTACACTTAAACTCATGTTGACATAACTCAAGATGACTTGACCAGGTAAATTGTGCCAACAAGTATTTTTTTGAGGGTTGGTTGTGACATTGATCTTAACATGAGCATTCACTGTCCATCCATTGACTTCTCAGGTGTACTTTAAGAGGGACGGTGAGTTGATCCAGGTGGTCCCAGACAGTAGAGGCCTGCAAGCAGCCCCAGGCCTTGCGTCACACCCCGGTCAAGCCCCACGACCAGGCCGAGGTCAAGGTCAAGCTCCACGACCCGGCTCTCCTCCAGACCCAGCTTCAGATATGGCTCATAGACCACTTATCAGCAGAGACCTGGATGACACAAAGATCCAGAAGTCCCTCTCTCTCCTGGACCAGAACGGGGAGCCGGTGCGTCTGGACATGGACGGCCCCCGGCCGCGCCCTAACACGCCGGGCTATTCGGACCCGGAGGCCAGCCCCACCACAGAGATCATCCCGGAGACGGTGATCAGTCGAGAGTTCCCTCGCTGGGTGCAGAGCACCGACCCGCTGTACTACTTCAACCACTCGCGCGTGGAGCTCGCCGACGGCACCATGGAGGTGTACGCCATGCTCACCTGGAGCCTCAACCCCCAGCTGGACAACGACGCACTCTTCAGCTGCGAGGTCAAGCACCCAGCACTCTCCATGCCTATGCAGGCCGAGGTCACACTCTGTGAGTATAGATGTACTGGTGTACCTGACGAAGACCAGAGTGGTTGAAAGGTGTTACAGTTAAATCACCTTTGGGAGCAAAAAAGACAGTGTGCAAATATTTTCCTTTTCCTCGGGCTCTGTGAGTGCCCCCTAATGTTAGATAGTAAGGGCCAGTAACCCATATCTGGATTAAGCCTAGTCCTAGACTAAAATCTGCTTTAATGGGGGATCTCCATTGGAGGTTCTCTGTTAGGGCTGGCCTTGATCCATGTACGATAAAAATTGTTCATCAATGATTTTTGAAACGCAACACAGGACTGAGAACTGGACTACACAGCTGTTCCTAGAATACACTGTATGTAACTCCTCGCGTTTCGCCGTCAGTGTCTTCCGGTTCGCTCTCTGACTTCACTTGCGAATGCATCGTTGGCTAAACAATTCATCATATGAGACCAGTGTAAGGTGATGATCTCTCTGTTTTTGAAATCTGATATTCCTGTGCATCACCAGCACCTGAGATCTGAAAATGGCCAGTGCACAGGAATTTTGTCATACTATTTCACATTTTTGATACTGGTGAAATACATGTTTCACAGAGTTATTTCACACGCTGTTTGATACTGGTGAAATGCATATTTCACAGAGTTACAGTATTTCTGTTATTGTCTCGTTTAGCTGCTCCAAAGGGGCCAAAGCTGTCCATGACACCCAGTAAGGCGAAAGTAGGAGACACTGTTCGCATGACCGTGGAGGGCTTCCAGCTAGGCTCCAAAGGGGTACGTTTTCATTCGTCTAATTGACTTGATTCGTTTGCCATACACATGCTTGTGTTTCTGGGCATTTCACACAAATAATAACCAGCATCTTTGTGTTGTGGAAAATTGGATAAATCTTTTGTTTGGTGTGAAACCGTGGTTTCATTTTCACATGAATAATCAAACAGTGTAATTGGATTATGGTTTTATCAAAGCAGCATGTGGCATCATTCACAGTGTATTCAAATATAATTATACAATGCTGTGTGAAAGTCACGACTTTGATCTCTAAATGCAAACATCCCCATTGCCTGTGGATAACCTGTCAATTTTTTCCCACGTTTTGCTAAACAGCATTTAAAATCAGTTATGCTTCATAATTCCTTCCAAACAATCACGTTGCCTAAGGCATCTGCTGGCAATGAAGTAATTTATTAGTAGATCTTATTAGCATTAATATTTCAGTGTCAATGAATGTTTCAGTTAATAAAATGCATTATGGTAAACACTGTGTCAGTGATGAGGCTTTTTCCAAGTCACGCTGTACACTAAAATAAAAATCATTAATTTAAATGTCATTTTAAATGGCAATATATATTGCCATATGAATCTGCTGAATGTGGCTCCAAGTGACACTGCACTAATACAATATAAAATATTGCTGGGACCGTCTAATCGCTGCAGTGTCACCTAGGGACACCAATACTTATGAGATGTTTGTTTTGACTGCACTGTGCAAAAGCAAAAGGGTTTCTGTGAAATGTCCAAATGCAATAAAATGACTGTTGTTCCCAAGTACGGAAAGCTTACTTAACACGTACATACAGTGTGCTTTTGGTGCACTGCTCCAAAGTGCTCTGTATGATTTCGTGTTTGGGATTTGTGTCGAGCTCTTTGTGTCTTGACCCCGCAGAACGAGGTCTTCCCAGAGCCTCTGTTCACGTGGACTCGGGTCGGCGGGCTCCTGCTGGACGGCACGGAGGAAAGGATTGGGAAACAGTTAGTGCTGGAGCGGGTCCCCGCGGAGCTCAACGGCTCCATGTACCGCTGCACAGCCCAGAATCCTCTGGGCTCCACCAACACTCACACACGCCTTATAGTGTTTGGTACGAACAGGGGCATGATGGGGAGAAGGAGTCAGAGAGAGGAGGAGAGAGGAGGATGTAGATACAGTGAAAGTGCACATTCCAGAATTAAGGAGTTCTTGACAGTTAATCTAGAGTGAGGAAGACATTGCATTCTAGACAGTTAATCTAGAATGAGGAAGACATTGCATATTTAATATAACTACCAGATCTTTTACTCATTTACCTATTTATTTGTTTTACCAGAGAATCCAAGAATTAAGAAAGGAGTAGCAGAATTAACTGGTATGTACTTTAGTTCTTGTCTTCAAATGTTGCCCAGTGAAATAAATGTGATGTAAAATGCCATGAATTCCATCGAGTATGAATTAAACAAGGAGAGTCTTATTTATTTTTGTCAGATGATGCCTCCAGTGCTAAATGGCTGGGCTCGCTAATGATGCTGCTGGTTGCCGTAGCCCTGGGCTTGACGTGATTGGCCGAGGAGGAGGCGTTCGCTATGACACTCACGCTCTTCCTCTGACCGCATCAGCTCTGCTGTCGTCTCATCCTCCGCCCGCGGGCACTACCATCATCTGAGAGCCCTCCATTGTGCTTCTTCTTCTATTTACTTTTTCTAGCTTTCTTTAAGAGCCGCAGAACTAGAGGAGAGGCTAACAAGTTTAGAAAGAGGTCACCCACCAGAATACCAAGTCCCTTTTTGTGTCATTAGCAAGGTCTGTCTGTTTTCACTGGAATCAACACTGGAAACTAGTTTAAGGTTATGAGGGACTTGTACTAGTATATTTTGTTGACATTTTGTGTAACTGATGCACACCATGCATTTTCTTCCATAACCCTTGTGCTTTAGGTTTTTGCAGGCTACTTTAATGTGCTGCTGGACATGTCTGTCCAGCAGAACTGGCTCTGAGCTCAGCACTTGTTTAAATACAGCCACAGAAAGTTTTACAAATTGTATAATCACTTTATTTAATTTAATGCAAGGAAGTTGTCACTGCCGCACACACAACGCCTCCATCTGATTCTGATCAGAATTTCTATTACATCCTGTAGATGGCAGTGTAGACCTGGTTTTGTAATGTCGCGCTGCACTTGAAGCAAAGTGTAAATCTATATGATTGGCGTGTTGCAGATTCACTTGAATGTATGAGTATGGAAAAGAGTTGTATAGGCTATTTTTTGTTTTAGAAACAACTATAGATACATTGGTGTTTGTAGAATTCGCGCAGCCTGAAAGGTTTACAATTTCCCACTTCTTTAAAACATCTGTTTATTTTGAACAAGTTTATTTTTGTCATTACTATAAATAATTGAATAATACATAAATACTACAGATGAAAAAGAAAATAAGTTGTTTGTCATTTAATGCATTTTTATCAGAAGCAGAGATAAGTGCACAATGTTTTTGTAATCTGACGCCAGTGATTTCCTAGATTGGTACAACCACAGTAATCACTCGATGAGAAACATCTTCAAGTGAGATAAGGTTATTGTAAAATTAGACAACAGCCTGCGATGCTTAAAGGGATGGAGAAATTATAGACGAAAATAACCGCTGACTTTTCGACAGCAGCTCAATATTCCCAAACATTTAAAGCTGCCAATCAGGATTAATGGGCTTTAAAAGCTCGCCCAAGAGGGAATGGGGAACAGACTGACGAAAGCTATAAACCGCATCGGTATTTTAGGAGCAAGGAGGCTGTGTCAGTACACTGGACATTGCATTCTAACCACACCGAGTAGGAGCAGCTTCGAGTGCGTCATGTGTGTTATCAAGAGAAAGCGTGTTTGAAAAAGAGACGCGTGGACGCCCCCGTGAAAGTTGCCTTTGAAAAACTTTTCTGAGCCAGTCAAACGGGGAGGCTTAAGTATTTTGGTCATATCAAGAAGGTCCACACACTGCTTCTTTCAAATAGACAGCAGTTTAATGACACTCTTTTTTCACGGATTCTAAGCAGCGCGCCAAAAAGGGAACTGCGACGTTTCTAAATTACAAAATCAAAAACGGTTGCACAAGTGACAGTAGGCTATATTATTGATCTTGACTTGCACGGACATCTGAATTTCGGAGCATTTCGAGTTTTGACATACAGTCTACAGCAGTTAATTGGACATGATGGAGCTCCAGAATTTGTGTAGTATTGTACTTCTCCCAATTCAAATGCTATATGGCATACTCAAAGCAGGCATGAGCCTGTTGCTTCCCTGCAAAGGCAAAGACTTGAGTGGGGATGTTGTATTAATAACCGGCGGTGGAAGAGGCATCGGTCGTCACCTTGCGCACGAGTTTGCGAAGCAAGGGGCGAAAAAGGTAAGCCATGATCTCAACAGTTTTGTCAATGAATGTACCATTTTGATAATCTGTAATGTTCATAGTTTGATGATGTGTGTTGCATCACAATTTACTCACTCTCCTCTCAACACTCCACTGTTGTATTTATAGTGTAGCCTACCCGAGTGTTGCAGTGCATGCTTTGCTGCTGTGATGCTGCTGTTGCCCATCGTTTTCTGCTGAATGTTAGCCTGTACGTAATGTAACTATTGATAAGTCAAAGCTCCACATGAAAAAGGACCAAAACCCTTATGCTCATGACAATGATCTATTTGGTGCATGAAAACTCTTTGACCCCCAGCGACAGTCAGCGTTACAGAAACAGCTTGTGTTGATAGGCTTAGATTAGCAATCAGCCGCAGTAGTCCTGTCGTCACTATAATATGCAGATACTGAGGTGAAAGTCAGGTAACACTTTAAGTAGGTCACTTACCGTGCCATTTTTCTCTTTGCAAAATGACAGTAGATTCGGGGTGGCCAGTTACATTTAATGGCCATGGTGAGGCTTATCGTTTATCGTGCAGAACAGGACTTGGGCCGTTTTGTGGCTTTGGTGAGAGCAGTGTTTCCATCACTGCCATTGCTGGGACAGTTTTCATTTGTTCAACTCTTGAACTCTGTGCATGAAAGACAGACTGCCCTACTTCTGACATTGGAATATGAGCTCAGCAGAGATCTTGTCATCGGTCACACGCGCGCGCGCGCACACACACACACACACACACACACACACACAGTGTACTTTTACAAAAATAAAAAAATAAAGATACGCAAACACAGGTGCTTCCTCCGCCTCGTGTCATTTTCAAATGGACAACAATGGGGTGCTGACAAGCGGGATTTGTCGGATTGTAATGACAAGAGACTCTGTAGCCTCCCTGCTCATGTATGCCTTTCCCTGGTGGCTGGGATCGTTTCAAGGGCAGCCAGATGTGTATTGAGTTAATGCATGGCTTGAAGCCTGCAGCTCACGGAAGACTCGGCACCGCTGGTCCCACTAAGGACACCAGAGAGGAAAAGGCAGTTCCCTTCGCAGTTAGTTCGTTCTTAAAGGGATGCACTAGATGGAAGCGTGCCAACGGGGAAGAAGGTTGAATGGGCGAGGGCGTCTCTCCCATCACTGTGTATGTTTATAAGCGTAAGAAGGTGATGGCAGACTCGGCAGTGTGTCCGGCAGTTGAGCACCTTGAGATTGGTTACCCTACTCAGGTTCATTGGCAGGTCAGCCAGCTTTCGCGGTGCTGAAGGGTGATGATGTCATTAGTGTTATTGCGCACTTACTCTTACCATTCAGAGGGAAGTTTTGTTTCGTAGAAGGCCCGGTCCAGTCAAGCCCTGAAATCACGAATGTGTGTGTGTGTGTGTGTGCACGCGCGCGCGGCCAAAGGAGAGCCAAGCAGACAGTAGTCTCGTCGGCTTGGCTTGCCAGAATATTTTCCGACTGTCTGTCCCATTGAGAGGGGGAGAGAAGTGTGTGTCCAAAGTAGAACTGCCCTGAAATGTCAATGGCAAGCCTGCCGTGAGTGCGCCCGAGACCACCGCCTCTGTTCGGTCGGGAATAACCCAGTCAGCGTTTCCTGACCTTACGTAAGCCGACTGGCCCAAAAAAACGCACCAGACTACACAAGTTCCTTCTCAGGGTTATTAGGCCCCGCTGTAAAACGCACACAGTACCAAAACAAGGTATGTTCCCATTGATAAGAAAATGGGAGAGTATTTCGTGTCCTTTGAATGTAGCTTCATGTTTTGCTTGAACAGCGTGTTCCGAGACTGATAGCGACTCCATAAGGAAGTATTATGTAAATGAGTAGGACCGAACGGGAGGCCGAGGGAGGGGGGGGAGCTGGAGTCGGAGGTGCGGCAGAGAGAGCCTACTTCTCTGTTCCCAGCTGGGCATTGCCCTGCTCCTGACCCCTCGGTCTGTGTGCTAATGGGACGGCGGCAGGCGACTGCCTCCTGAACTCCCTGTGCCCCCCACCGCCCGCCCCCTCTCTTTTTGCTATGCCCCCCCCCTGCCCTCCACAAGGCCTCTGTTGGTTGAACTTTTCCTGATAACGGGACACTCTCCATGTCTTGTTTGTGACAGTAGTTAGACACAAGTCAGCAGGCGTGTCACTCAGCAGATGTGGGAGAGGGTGAGGATAGCCTACATCTGCACTGAGCCCACTGAGAGTCCCAGGCTCTCTGCATACTGATGCTGGTGTGGCTGTTTATGGTTGTCAACCATAAACAGCCAAGATCAGAATAATGAGAAAGATCAGAATAATTAATTACACAAGAATGCAATCAGGATGCTGATTGCATACTTCAGTAAATGAGAGACATTGAAAGATGATATTGTTTACATCATATTTGTTTACACATTTTACAGCTGCTTAGCATTTCCAAATAACTATGTAGCAGAGGTATGAAAAATATAAAGTTTGAATTGGAGTTGTATTATCCTGTTGTATGCCTGTTGTTTGTCCCGCAGTGGTCCAAATGCCACTGGGTTTTAAATGCTCAACGCTCCTGGGCCAGTCTCCACATGGCCCCATGTGTCAGCACAAAGATAGCACCTGACGAGTGGAGCTCTCTCTCTCTCTCTCTCTCTCTGTCTCTCTCTCTCTCTCTCTCTCTCTCTCTGCCTGTGCCCCTGTGCACACGTACTGTTTGAGAATCCGTGACCAGAAAATTGTGGGGCTCGCCGGCCGACTGAGCCGTGTAATCTCTTTGAGACTGTGCGAGAGAGATGAGGGCAGGGAGGAGGAGGGGAGAGGAGGAGGAGAAAGGGGTTCACGCTTGTGTTCATTACCTCTCCCTGACCCCACAGAATGGCAGATCTAATCGCCAACGCCTGAACCGCTCTTTACCAACTGACCCATCAGCTCTGTCACTCTCTCCCTGGCCAGCTCATTCATGTTGAAAGTCTCTCTGTGTAGCTGAGAGGAGAGGGGAGAGAGAGAAAGAGACTGGGAATAAATCTGTGCATGGCTTTTCTTGGAAGAACACATTGGTCTTGGATTGCACTGCCGTTCCATCCAGCATGATGAATAGTGTGGTTTTAACCCCAGTGTTTGCTGTGCTTAATCTGATTTTTCTTTACGGTCACTCCCCCACCCTCTCTTATCATTTGTCTTCGTGTCTGCCAGGCTGGCCTGACGACAGAGGAATGTGACAATGACAGTGTCTCTTTCTCTCTCTCTTTCTCTCTCTCTCTCTCTTGTCCCCTGTGGCAGGTGATCTTGTGGGGCCGCACAGAGAAGTGTCTGAAGGAGACCAGTGAGGAGCTCACGCAGCTGGGCACGGAGAGCCACTACTTTGTGTGTGACGTGGGCAACCGGGAGGAGGTGTACCAGCAGGCCAAGGTCCTCAGGGAGAAGGTACAGCCGGAATTTAGAATGGGAATTCTGGGAATTCTTTAGGAAACATTTGAAATTTCCTGCAAATCAGTAAGGAGTTTTGACTCCAATAAGGAATGATTTACTCTTCTTATCGATGGGGGAAAAAATAGATGTCTTTTAAAATGTGTGTCTTGGGATGTGAATGTTTATCTGTTAACTGTTTGGTTGTCCAGGTCGGTGATGTCACTATTCTGGTCAATAATGCAGCTGTGGTCCATGGGAAGAGTCTAATGAACTGCGATGACGACGCTCTCCTGAAAACGCAGCACATCAACACGCTTGGCCAATTTTGGGTGAGCAGCCAAATTATATTCTCATCTGTATATCCTAACATAAACCTCGCACAATGTACACACTTACTTTGTATGGAACATGCAGAATAACATTCTTGTCAGTTGGCTTATTTTAGTTCACAGACCATGTGCTTTGTGGTTATGGGGAGTTTTTGCCAAAAAATCAGAGGTCAGCACTAAACAGTGCATTCCTCTCGTGAAATAAGCAGAACCACTCGGTGTAGTTTCTTAAACAAACCCAGTCACTGGACATACTTCAAAGCAGCCTCCGAGCAACCTTGTTTTCAATAAAATACCGAAGTTGCGAACAGCGGAGAGATGGTGAAACAGACAGATAGAATACGAGGACTAATGGCCAGAGTGACTGGCGAAGGATAGGGCGCAATAATGATCTATCTTTCGATTCATAAAAGTCCTTGGTCCTTTGCATTCTCAATTAGTCTGGCCTCTCTCCGGGGGTGTCTTTGATATAATGTTGAATGACAGAGGCAGAGTTATATGCATTAAGAGTGGCGGCCGGCCATTCATCATCTGAGCCAAGATCAAACGCGCGCGCCTGTCCGCAGGATGAACGCTGGGGTGAAGCGCAGACATCTGCGAAAGGGATCAAAACCTGCAGTTGGCCCGTAGGTTGAGATTTTTCCTGATGGCTGGGATCGCAAGCAGACCCCCCACCCCCCACACTGCCGCCCCTGCTACACCATCCGCTATCCCCTGCGCCCATGCATACACACACACACACACACACACACACACACACACACACACACAAGGACAGACTGTGTATTCAATCAGAAATCTCACCTTCTCTCTTGTTGCCTTTGGAAATACCTCTGTCTCAAGGGGTAGTATAGGGGAGGGAAGAAGGACTATCCAAATTGACAACACAGAATAAAGTGTCATATCTGTCATTCTGACCCCTACTCCTCCTCTCTCCCCTCCTCAGACCACGAAGGCCTTCCTGCCCCGAATGCTGGAGCTACGTAACGGCCACGTAGTGTGCATCAACTCCATCCTCTCCGTCGCAGCCATCCCTGGGGCCATCGACTACTGCACATCCAAGGCCTCCTCGCTGGCCTTCATGGAGAGCCTGACGCTCGGGCTGCTGGACTGCCCAGGTGTGGGCTGCACCACCGTCCTGCCCTTTCACACCAACACAGAGATGTTCCAGGGCATGAGAGTCCGGTACGTGGCATGGCACAGGGGAACGGGCCCAGGGAGTGTGTCTGGGCCACAGCAACTTTTTTATTCTGTTTTTATTTATGCATTAACAAACATACAGAATTATTTAGATAGATAGATAGATAGATAGATAGATATACTTTATTGATCCCCACGGGGAAATTTAAAATCGAGGGCTGTGGCAAGACTGGAGACGGTGTGATTGGGAGAGAAATGGTCAGATTTGATGAGTGGATTTCTGCGTGTGTCCTAACACTCTCTCTTCTCTCCCAGGTTTCCGCAGCTCTTTCCTCCGCTGAAGCCTGAGGTGGTGGCCCAGCGCACTGTGGACGGGGTCAGGAGTAATAAAGCTTTTGTATATCTGCCCTGGACCATGCATATCCTCATCATTCTGAAGAAGTGAGTGTACCCAGCAGACACATACCAACTTTGATTTTTACGCAAAATGTAATAGATCGTCTTATGTCCACTCCATCCATCAGAACATACTTATCACAGTTCAACATCGTAGCAACAAACAAACAACACAACACAACACAATTTATCCATCTTCATCAATCTAATATCAGAGGCGTTGTTTGTTTTTAGGGGGGTTTTGGTCAGACTGACTGACTGATGTTACCATCTGTTGTTTATTGTCTCAATAGCCTCTTGCCTTTGGCCGCGTTGGAGGAGATCCAGCGATTTGCGGGGAGCTACACCTGCATGAACACATTCAAGGGAAGAACTTAGACGCCATCTACATGCGACAGGCAATCAAAAGGAAACAAGACATCATGAGCTTGTGTGCACTGAAAAGAAGGAAAAAAAAAACACAGCGTACACACTCTTGTTTGAGCAACATGGTGGCAACAGGGGTCTTAGAATCACCATACAGCTGTCTTTACAACCATATCGCCTATGTGAAAAGGGCTTCATGATCTTAGTTGCTATCACCAGGAACCTTGAAGCTCTTGACTGAACGGTACATATCCTTGGTCCACATTGTACTCCTCTGTGAAATCTTGCTTCAGACTGGGATACTGTTTGGAGAGGCGGCTTATGAAAAAAAAGACGTTTCATTGAAGGAGTTCTACCCACTAGACGCCCATGTCTGGGTTGGCTTGGGTTATACGTTGTAGATTTTTAACAAATTTTAATCTTTTTTTTTTTTAAGTTGTTTTTAAAATAAAAATGCATCTGAACGTTTTTATTTTTTGTTTGTTTGTTTGCACATAATAAATACATCTCATTTATCAATATTGATGCTAATATTGAATAAATATGGTATTTAATCCTGGCATTTGGTGCAGTGAGTTGATATATGTATAAGTGTGTGTGTTTGTTTACGGGGGAAGAGAGAGCAGGCTGTGGGTCGCTGCTTCTCTGGCTGTGCTTATTTGTGCGCTGGCGAACATCAGAAGAATTTGTTTTTTTTCGTGGTCAGCATTCCTTTGTTACAGCCTGGCCAATCATGAGCTCACAATGCCTTAGTTGAAGAGTTGTCATAACATTGGGCTCTCAAAGGCAGCGGATGCTGGAGAAGGTAGTCCCGGCGGGGGGGCTGCCTGGGGGGTGTTTTGGCGGTGTAAGGGGAGTCTGTCCACCCTTTCCCATGGGCAGTTACCTCCAAGCATTAGTCCCATTCCATTCTATCATCAGCAGCAAGATCTGGAGAGAATGAGAGAACATTCCTCTCCTCTGTTTTTGACAATGCACCCCCACCCCTTTTCTGTTGGGCTCACATCAAAACAGAAACTTTATAAGAAATATTAGAAAGGGGACATTTGTGAGACTGGTAAATTAGGGAGCACTCAGACCAACAGGTTAATTGGGAATCTGGGAAATCCTTCTCATTTAAAAAGTGTGGCTTGGACACAGTGCAAATAAAGAAGTGTGAGATGATTTGGTGGAATTTTAAGGACCCTGTTAGGCCTTGTGGTTGGTGAAGGTGTTTTCTTATATTTGCTGGAAAAAGAGATCCACACAATGGTGAAACAACTGAACTTAACATCTACTTAGTCAATCACTAAGGGTTTGCCAGACATCCACAGCCAACCATTTTTCCATAGGATTTGTTTCACATAAACATTGTTCAGCTCCATCCTTTTGTCTGTTTACAGAGAAATTCGCACAGTACGGTAGCTCATACCGATCTGGCCTGAGGGAATATGTTTTCTGGGAAGCAGCCATTGGAGTTTAGACAGCTTCAAGAATAGGGGAACAGGGTCAGGGGAACTTGCAGAGCGGAGTGCATGTGTGTTGGAAAAGACAGCTCAAATCTCCGGGGGGGAGTTCAGTGCAAGGTTAGCCAAATAGTAGATAAATTTGAGGAGTATGTTGGACAGACAGCTCACCCTAGGCTGAACTCTTTACCCAAGGCAATCAGGCAGTTTCATGAGCTCAGCAACAGGTGGAAAAGAAAAAGGACTCAACAGCCGTTGAGGGCATTTGCAGGACATATGTTATGGCTCCATTTGACAAATTGTCCTTGAATGTGTTTTAATAGAATACCTCACCCTTCATGGTAGCATGTTTATTGTTGTAGAGGTTTTTTTATGTGAAACGATTCAGAGGAGGGAAAAAAGGGCCCTTTTATGTCACAATGGGCAATTCATAGTCAACTTTTATGACCTTCATAAATACCCATTTTGGGAGTCCTTTGAGGCTACGTAAAGCTGGTCAACCAATGCATTGCACAGACACTCCTGCAGGTCCAGTTTGTCTTTGATAAACATAATTTCATAGACCATCTGGAGGCTAATGAAGGTAAATAAACAGCTTAGGTGAACTAGTCTTGATGTCCAGTGGAACTCACATCCGCTTTCCAAAAACGCCCAATGCCACAGGGGGTTCTCTGGCAACTGCAAAAAGAAACAAGCCATGATCCAAACCGCGCTGGGTTAGCTAGCCAGCCCATGGCCTCTCTCCCAGGCCTTCTCTTGATGGCATGGCACGTATTCATCACCCAAAATGACTGTGCTCTGGGAAGAGAGACAAACGTACTCAGGGCCACTCTCCTGGTCAGGGGCAGACCTCAAAGCCACCATTAGCCTGCCAATCAGGAAGAAGAATTAAGGTTAGCGCACTGGAATGTAAAACTGTGAACTCTAGGGAGCCCCCACACCCCACAACTCCCCTAGCTCTGTTTTTGCCACACTGCTGGTGGCAAGTGCTTGGAGGGTTTACCCCAAACATTAGCCAAAGTACATTCTTGATGTCTGATGAAAAATGTCTTCATCTTTAAATAAAATGGACCCTTGGGACCCACTTCAGATTGTCATGTAAAGATACCTTTTTACCGTATGTGGGTAAAGCGAAATCAATCATACAGGATCAATGACACACCACTTGATACTACTGCAACACAATTATTTCATTTAGTTTTATTATCAACCTTTACAATATATACATTTTGGGGAAAAAAAATTACACAAAACAAATTTCTCACACTGCATGATCACATAGCTATAGTTTTTTTTTTTAGTAAGACAAAATTGAAAATCTTTATGAGGTCTAAGTCATGTTAAGAATTCAAGTTCTTGAATTTCCCCTTGGGGATCAATAAAGTATCTATCTATCTATGTTAGTGAGCTCAAATCCCTTTTTCGCACAGATACAATGCTCTGCATATAAAACAAAAGAAAAAAGTACACATCTTTTCTGTCTTTCTTTGGTGGAATACTTCACAACAACAAATGACTAAACTGTTACTACTTGACCTGCCTATCAGTGACATGTAAAATGTGAAAGATAAAAAAAGCAGCTTAACACCAAAGATACATTTCTAGTGAGTTGCATTATGCATTTTGGGGGAAGATCTTGGGAAATGAACATCAAAGGGCTCCATAAAGCAGCACTTAAATGTTCTTGTTGGTTAATGGGTCCGAACAGAACTGTGCTGGGAAGGTCATAAAACAATTCCCAGGTCGCTGGCGGTAGCCACGTCCTGCCTGTAGTCAAGGGAGATTGTTGAGACTGCACCTCTCATGGGGTCCTTCATAGAAAAAGAACTCTAAAGATACCATGAAATCAAATCAAGGACAAATGGAATTTTAAAATTAAATTTACTTAAGTGAAGTAAATTGAACTGTGATATGTCAGTATTTTAACAATTTCCCCCCAGTCACCCCATAAGAAAAAAACAGCAAAAACTGGCAAAGCCATCTAATACTCACTCTTCTCAGTGCTACACTATTTATTATTGCCTTTCATGAAACACTGTATGTATGTATATAAGTATATATATTTAAGATTTAATCTAGAGAATGATTCACTTGCTTAAGTAGAGTGAAGGTGCAAAGCAGTGGCTTAATGCATCCCATCTCACCACAGATTTCACATCAAAAGAAGCCTCCATGATAAGATCTGGGAGCATGTTGATGGATGAAAAGCTTGACATGAGCAAGGAAATGAGAAATGTTCAAAACACAAGAGACGGGAGCAGCGCTGACCCCGGGACTCGCAAAACAGACAGAGGATTTACTGCATTTGGAAAGCTCAAAACACACGTCCTGTAACACATGAATAAAAGGCACAGAACCGAGCGTTGGTCTGGAACACTGCTGCGCAGCGGTGCTTTATTAGAAGCAGAGAGAAAGAAGAGAGCGAAAGGAACAAAATCAAATGAGGAAGTTGAATAGTTTTGCACTTCACATCAAGGTCAGTTTATTAAGAAGCTCAAGCACTCCTCACTAACTTTCTTCACAAGCTTTGGATAAATGGGCAACCTACCCCAAAAGAGAAGAGCGTCCCTTTACAGCAGAGAGGGGAGAGCATTCACCATGTGCACACACACGCACACACACACACACACACACACACGCACGCACACACACACGCACACACGCGCACACGCACACACGCACACACGCACACACGCACACACGCACA
>NW_027468881.1:21667992-21775492 GCF_046254945.1 Alosa pseudoharengus
GACCTCGGAGTGCGTGTGGTCAGAGCCACACTGCTGTGGGTAGTTGAACCACCAAACAAAGTAGTCGGGTGCAGAGAGTATGTACTGAGGGGGGCTTCTGATTTCAGTCTGGGCAACCCCTAAAGCCAGTGATCCAGTGGAGGCCCTACTCCCTCCCCAACATTCTCCTCTCCAAAAACTCCCTGTTCCTCCTCTTCCTCCTCTCTAACAGCCTCCGCCCGGGCCAGCGGTGCTGGGGTCCTGTTGGAATGTGGGATCCGACTCTGATTGGGCTGGGTCGGCTGCCCGTGGCTCGTGATCAGGGCCGAACGGTTCCAGTTGGACGACAAATGCAGTTTCGCTAAAACTGGAGATGTAGGGATTTTGATGCCGTTCCACTACCGTGAATCCATGTGTGTGTGTGTGTGTGTGTGTGTGTGAGTACCGTTGCCAGTAGCGATGGGTTTACGACCTGAGGCTGGTGATGATGACTGAGAGCAGGTGAGGTGCCACAAGCACAGAGGAGAGGATGAGAGGGATCCTTTCCGGACACAAGGTTTCCTGGCAACTAACCTTTAAACAAGGATGTCAGGATATGTCACACCGTGTTAATGATCCAGCCAGGGCTTCAGTGCCGACCAAGGCAAGGCTGTATGATTGTGTGTATGTGTGCGTGTGTGTGTGTTTGGGCATGCATGCGTGCGTGGTGGGGGTGGTGTGTGCATGCGTGCATGAGTGAGTGAGTGAGTGCGTGAGTGCGTGGTGGGGAGGGGGGTTTTTGGACTGAGGTGGTGGTGGTGCGTGTGTGCGCATGGTTGGGGTGATGGGAAAGAGTTGAGAGAGGAATAGTGGTCTTCATTGGTCAAATCACAAAGCATTTTAGGTTACTGCAATGTGAAGGAAAGTGAGTTGTGAATGGCATGGCACGACACGATTCTAGTATTCTAGTATTTTTGCGATAATATATTTTTGTTATGAATATACCCTAAGGGGACAGGAAGTCAGACACTAGAGCTCTCTGACTGCGGACACCTGTTTCCAGTTTCCAGTTACTCCTGGGTGTTTTTCCTCTTTTCTTTCCTCGGGATCTTTTTGTCCCGATCCCTCCTGTTTGTGCGCGAGTCGCTTTCCTGATCCCTCGCGGGGCAGCAAGGCGCCATTGTCTCAGTGACATCACTGAGACACTAAATCTCAGGGTGTCCGGTTCTGTTTGTGGCAAACCATGTCAAAGCAATGCATCAAAGTCTCAAAGGAGGGAGGGGGGGGAGTGAGAAAGAAGAAAAATCCAAACGTCTGTAAAGAGAGCGAAAAAGAGAGAAGAGAGTTGGCACCTTACACGAGCCACGCGAAGCCCACCTGTTGCTCCTTGGGTGACATGTAAAGGGGAGAATGGAGGTGGTGTTGCTGCTGGAGGAGGAAGAGGAGGACGGTGCAGGAGGAGGAGGAGGTGGGGTGCTGCCACTGCTCAGGGTGGAGGAGTGATTGAAGAAGAGTTCAGGCTAACTCAAAACAGCCCGTCATCCGGGACGGCTTCAAAACCCCCTCTCTCAACTCTTCACCATCACCCACCATCACCACAACATGCGCACACACGCACCACCACCTCAGTCCAAAAACCACCCTCCCCACCATGCACTCACACATTCATGCACGCACGCACGCACAAACACACACACACACACACACACACACACACACACACACACAATCATACAGCCCTGCCTTGGTCAGCACTGAAGCCCTGGCTGGATCATTAACACGGTGTGACCGTGCACCATCAAATCAGATTGGGCCATGACAGTGAAAAGGCCCAGCCAGGACCTGGCTAACCTCTTTCTTTCTTTCTTTCATTCTCTCTCTCTATCCCTCTCTCTCTCTCTCTCTCTCCTCCCTGAACCCTGCCCGCGGCTCGTAAGGCACCCTTACACAATACCCCTGCACTCGATTGTGGGGCTGAACAATAGGGTTCAACTCCAGGTCAGGCACAGGGCCTGGAGCCCAGCCAGCCAGCCAGCCAGCCAGCCATCAATGGGCCCAAATAAACAGCTTTTGCTCCCTTCTTGCTCCCTTCAGAGAGAGAGAGAGAGAGAGAGAGAGAGAGAGAGAGAGAGAGAGAGCATAGAAGATGGTGTGCTAGAGAAAGACAGATGAAGATGAAGTGAGAAAGAGGACAGAGAGAGCCAATGAGTGTATATGTGTGAGTGAAAGTGAGAAACAAGGAAGGACAGAGAGAGAAAGAGAGAAAAAAGAAAGAAAGAAAGAAAGAGAGAAAAGCAGAGGATGAGGTTGACTAATGTGAGCATTTAGCTCATGGGCCCATTAGCGGTCAAACAGCCGGTCACACAGCCCTCTCTCTGTCCACCCCAGTCTCGGTAGAAGACTTCAAGCATTCCGCACGCAAGGGACTGCCTCCTGGTACAGCGTCACACTGGCCACCACTGCAGAGGCAGACAGTGCTCAGCAGACTAAGGGACCGCTGTTTTGCATGTCTGGTAGATGGCATGCATCACTGACACACACACCCACCCCCACACACACAAACACACACACACGGTCTGTCTATCTGTCTGTCTGTATCACCTGCCCCAATTCACTGCTCCACTTCTTGCACTCTACTTCAGCTCCTTTGCACAAATGTTCCCCTAAACTCCCCCTAAACTCGGCAAAAGCATATGAGATTACTAAAAAAAACAACAACACCACTGATTTCACTTAATGACTGAGGACGGGTCAGCAATATTCTGAAATCACCCAACGCCCCTCACCCCCATTACCACCAGTCCGACTACAAAATGGCAAACAATCAACTCTTGTCAAGCGAGTTCCCTCGAATGCCTTTACATTGTCTGCTGCAGGCCAGGCGGCAGCTATAAATAGGCCCTCATTGTGTGACTCAGGCTCTTGTCCTTGGTCAGCCAGTGAACCGACTGGTTAGCAAAACACACACAAACAAAGTAAACACCCCAGCTCTCTACTGAACGCTTCAACAGGCTGTATAAGGAAAAGCTAATCTGAACAAAAAACGATAGCTTCTCAAAAAAAAAAAGAGGGAGAGATAGAGCGATAGAGAGGGAGATGGAGAGAGTGAGAGAAAGAGAGAGAGAGAGTGAAGGAGAGAAAAAAAACTGTTAACTGACAGCACTGGGCTGAGAGAGCAGGGGTGCTTATCCCAGTCAAATCCCCAAAGCGCCTGAGCCCCCGTCAGCTCTCCTCTCCCTTTGTTTTGGGATTGTAATTGAGCTGGCCCTGGATGGCTGCCTGGATTGCATAGTGCTAGAGGGAGGGGTTGGAGAGAGAGAGAGAGAGAAAGAAAGAGTGTGTGTGTGTGTGTAAATGAGAGAGAGAGAGAGAGAGACAGAGAGGAAGAGAGACAGAGAGAGCGAGAGTGTGTGACAGTATCTGTGTGTGTGTGTGTGTGTGTGTGTGTGTGTGTGTTTGTGTAAAGAGGGGGAGGAGGGTGCGTTTAGAGACAGGAGAGAGTTCACGAGCGGGGCAGGAGAGCAGAGGGACCCGCTGTGGACAATCCCCCCGCACTAAACACCCACATGGGCCTGCTCCCCCAGCCTGCTTCTCATAAAGCCTGTTTATTTCCTGTTTTGCCATCTGACAGCACAAAAAAAACAACACAGAAGAAGAAGAAGAAGCAGCGATGCAATGGGGCCAAATGGAGCCTGGAAGAGCCTGGGGGAGGTATGTAAACAAACAAATCAAATCATGTACATAAATAATGAAATAAATAAGTAAACAACTACGGGGGAGGAAAGAACATTTTCCCATTGGGCCACGCTGTGCCGCCTATCTCTGGGGAGTGAGGAGCTCAAGGGAGTGCAGTGTGTGTGTGTGTGTGTGTGTGTGTGTGTGTGTGTGTTCTTTATCTGGGACTCCTCCATCTTCACATATGCTCTGTGACAGGGCGATGTGGTATGTGAACTTGTAAACACACAAACCTAAGGCCTCGCATGGAAGGGGTGCGAGATGGAACAGGAGAAGGAGAGAAGGAGAGGGAGAGAGCGAGAGAGAGAGAGAGGGTCAGAGTGGAGCCGAGTACTACGGACCGGGCCATCACCCCCCCGCCCCGTCATACCTGTGCGTGAGCAGTGTGCTGGGGTGTAACGGTCGGGTCAGACAGAGTCCGCTGTGAACCATGAATCCTGTGAATCCTGTGCGTTTTTGCGGTGTGTGAACTCTGGCTGAACTCGTGGCCGCACTGTGGCAGGCACGCTTTAGCTGCGCACCCCCCCAACCCCCACAACACACACACTGACCCCCTCCCCCCCTTTCCCGACAGCTCAGCTCCCATCCGAAGTTCCATGCCATTCCACTCCTCCTGTCTTCATCCTTCTCTTCTCTCCTCCTCCTTGTCTTCCCTTCTTTTTCCGCCTCCCCCTATCTGTTTTGTGGACCGGTCCGCAGGAGAACAGGAAACCCTCTCATTCCTCCCAGTCCCAGCACCAAGGAAAAGAAAGGAATACAGAGAGAAAGAGAGAGAGCGAGAGAGAGAGGGAGAGGGTGAGAGAGTGAGAGCGAGAGAGAGAGGGGGGAGAGAGAGAGGGAGAGAGAGGGGGAGAGAGAGAGAGAGAGAGAGAGAGAGAGAGAGAGAGAGAGAGAACAAAGCCCAGTGCAGACAGCAGCAGGCAGTTGAGCCCACTGCTCTTGCGTCCTGCTCGCTCCCCAGCAGCAGCGGATGCCATGCCAGCCACGCCGGCCTACACGTCCTCTATGCCAACACGCTGCCACCGGCTACACATACCAGACACCCTGTGTAATCCACCCCGGCCACTCAGGGCTCCAGGCCAACGGACGAGAGGAGGGACGAATTCCTCAGGTGGCACATGGATGGAGAAGGCCACGCTCCTGAAACAGACTGCTGTGACGGGAGCCAGAGCTGGCGACACATTTGAAGTATCTCTCTGTGGTGATGGTCTCAGTTCTTCTACACACTGACTTTACCGTTTGTCCATTTGCTTGCGCTGGTAGCAACAAGAAGTGACTGACCATGTAGGTTGCGTGTCCAAGAGCAAGTAGCACATTTTCTAGCCAAAACCAACTCCTCACATTAAACGATTTATATATGGCAGTGCTCCGCTTTGATCACATGAACACTAATAGAACTTGATTAAAAAACTAAAAACTGCCACAACGGTGTTACTTTATGAGATAAATAAAAACAAAACATTCACTATTTGTAAATCTCTGCACTGTGCAGGTTAGTGATGCTGTGCTGCCGTACCTGTGGTTGCTAAGGCTGGCCATATCCCTCACAGTCTGTGCTGTCTCCGAGGCAAAGTCCAGTGCCCCAGCAACAGGCTTGGTCACCGTACCGACCAGCCCCTTCCCCAGGCCTGAGAAAAAGCCGCTGACTCCGCCCTCTGTCTTCACACCCTCCACAGTGGAGGTGATGACGCTGGTCAAGCCCCCGATGATGCCTGCACAGCCACAGATTATTACATTACATTTACATTTAATGCAGATTATTTACAGATTAGGAACATAAGAGAACACAGTATGAACATTCAAGCCAGGCTTACAATGTATTATACTGTATATCAAACAACCAGTGTTTCCTCTAGGATTTTTTTAAGCAGTGGGGGCAGGCCTGTTTTGTTTCTTTCTATTACACCTGCCAGGGAATCCGTGTTATGTGGCTAAGCTGCTGCCTAGCAGGTAAAACACGTTTAAATGGATATATTTATTTTTATTAGCTAGAAATGATGCCACATGTCTAAATTCAATGCTATTTATGCCACTTCGAAAGTTTGTTTAGATCCAGTGATTCTGCTGTCATGGAAACGCTACGTCACACTTCGGGACTCTATTATATGTATTCACCTCTATTCACACACAATGAGGCATTATTTTCAGTTGTGATTGAGCTGTATATTTGGAAAATCTACAACAGGTCTGCACAATGAATTTTGAAAGGCAACTGCGACTATTGTACGTCTGCCCCATTTCTGATACTGTGGGGGGAAAAAATTAAACCGTGTGGGGCCGCCACTACCAAATCAACATAGAGGAAACACTGTCAAACAACACATTTCTAATTTCAACAGGATGTCTTTTCTGATACTGGATGTGTGAACAGTAGTAATCATTATCAACTAGAACAGAAAGGGCCTTTTTTCTACTTGCAATAGAATGGAAAAACAGCCGAGGAGAACAATCAAACCTTCCTACTTCTCGCAGACAGCGAAGAAAAACTCTTACCATGTGCCAGGCCATGGATCCCAGCCACTAGATGTTCTCCACTGGTGGCGCCATGGTAACGGATGTACTCTCTTTCACTTTGGTGTCGATGGTCCATCGTTTTCCCAAGCCCATCGGATAAGGTTCCTGCAAACTAACAAAAACAACAAAAAAATACCAACATGGGTTGACGCCATCTGACTGTAGTCAATGCAGAGCCTTTCAGCAGAAAGGACATCCATAGAAGGAAACATTTCACCGGCCCTGAAAACACTTTGGGACTGAAAAAGTGATGGAGGGTTCATTGCAAAGACACATAAACTTAACTGCAGTGCAATTTAGAGTATGATATTAAACTCCGTAAAATGTCCCTCTTGCATTTTCTTCCATACGATCAGCAGTAGAGCTTTCCAACAATTTCCTCTCCGAGGCCTTCCTGGCCCCTTAGACAGAGCAATATTATGAACAATAATAGGCGCGGATGTGATTGATGTGGGGGATATGGTTGGTACTTCTGGTCTTCATCACGTCACTGAACCACGGAGAGGAAATCAATGTCAGTATTGCTGGATCTGACCCTCTTTTGATCTGACTGGGCCATCCATCTCCATCCCGCACTCATTATGTCTCTCTCTCTCTCCCTCTCTCCCTCTCTCTCTCTCTCCCTCTCTCTCCCTCTCTCTCCCTCTCTCTCCCTCTCTCTCCCTCTCTCCCTCTCCCTCTCCCCCTCCCCCTCCCTCTCCCTCTCTCCCTCTCTCCCTCCCTCCCTCCCAGATTTGTTGCACACTTTAAGTCATGAAATAAAATGAGACTAAAATAACATAACAATTCACAGTTTTGAGAGTTTCGACTCAACATTTCATATGTCAGAATCTTTCTTATGATTCTACACATAATAAAAACAAAACATTATACTCTTTTCTTAAATTTCTAATCTTAAAAAAATAATTCAAATGCTCGGTCACCTTCAGGGGATAGTTTTGGTATTATATATGTTATTAAGAGCAGGAAGCATGGCTATCTTTGTCCTCCCTCTAGTGTGATTCTATCCTGGGAGATGGCCTGGTGACTGGACTGGTCAGAGGAGAGAGGGCTAAGCCGTTGCGAGAGAGCTGCAGTGTGGATCTCACCACGGCTGGTGCCTCTCTCCTGCTCTCCTCGTCTCGCTCAGGATAACTGATTTTGCACAGCCCCTCATCCAGCTGTCAAATATATCAGCCTGTAATTAGTCTGCTGAGGGTGGCTTCTTCCCACCATTCCGTTTCATTCCCCAACGCTCTCGCTCTTTCTCTCTCTCTCTGTCTCTCCCTTTCTCCCTCCCACCACAACATTAGCAGTAATCTTCAGTGGGAATGCGAAACACAAGATTCCCATGCTCAAGAAAGGGCGATAGGGAAGGGGGACTTCATTCACTACTTTGCTATCAAAGTAAGCCCCATTGATGTCTCATTATATCTCTCAGGATAGTTTATCTGCAAGTGGTGATCACCCAAGAAGTACTTGTATTGGTGTCTGGATTTTGAGCAATTAAACTTTGCCTCAAGCTATGCAGCAACACTGTTTCCTGGTTGGTGGTCAGGAAACTTAAACAAAACAAAATAAGTTTAATAACATGAAATGACAGTTAGTTATCTTGCTTGTGTTCGTCTTCTCAGTTTAACTGTTAAAATAAAATTACGATTGGTAGAAACTCTCAGGGGCCCTGAGGAGCTTCGCTGCTTGGCCCCCAAAAGCACAAGTTTAACTTGGCGTCTTATTTGTTTACCTTAACACACACTCACAAATATCAACTGTTAACACAGTTCCCTGACCTAGATAGCTTGGATAGTTCATAGCAGGGTTGCACTTCATAGCCTTACTTTAAATTCAATCAGGTAGGGAAGAACACAACACCTGTGACTTTACTGCTTTGGGAATAAAAATATGCCATATAACTTCTACCTAATACATAAAGGGTTTAGCATGTGAAAGGGGCTTCTCTCCCTGTTGTCTCTCAACCCACCCAACCCCTTTCTCCACACACAGTTGACCTGACTTTGCCCATGGAGCCTCCCCCTCTCCTCTCCCCGTGGCCCCAGCAGGTGCTTGCTGGAAGTGGGTTTGTGTTACAGCAGGCCCCAGCCCTGCGTAAACACACACACACACACACACACACACACACACACACACACACACACACACACACACACACACACACACACACACACACACACACACACACACACACACACACACACACACACACACACACACACACACACACACACACACACACACACACACACACACAGCCTTCTGCAGCCGCCGACACCACAGCTACAGCCAGGCATGAACTTGGGATGACCCCGCCGAGCAAAGTCCCTGCTGAGTTCACCGAGAGGCCAGCTCCCATTCTTTCTTTTCCTCCCTCTCTCACTCCCTCTCTCTCTCACTTGCTCTTTCTTTGCTCACTCCCACACACTCGCTTGCTCATTCTCTCTCACTCACTCATTCTCCCTCCCTTTCTCCCCCCTCTCTCTTTTTCGTATCCTTTTCTAGTTCGCTCACTCATTCTTTCTCTCACCCCCCCCCCCCCTCTCTCGCTGTGTGTGTGTGTCTTTCTCTCTCTCCCCCCACGGTGAAACCAAACCAATAAACTTACCAGATCAGAGTATCGGGGGATAGAGTGGGAGATGAGAATGCTTTCAAGTTTATGGCCCTACCACCACCTTGTTCAAACTGCTGCCCCCTAAACTCCAATCCCCTGGATGGACCTCAATACACGAGCGTACAGACCAGCATTTGTGGCTTTCCGTGAGCACCCCCCGCCCCCTTTTATTTGCGCATCTGTGTTTGTGTGTGTACATGTGAGCACAAATGGGTGTGTCAACACTGGAGCTTGTGTTTGTCCATCTGTACATGCAGTTGTATGAGACTATGTTTACATTTGTATTTGTGTGTGTGTGCGTATGTGTGTGTGTGTGTGTGTGTTTGTATTAGCAATGTCAACCCTGATAAGGGCTGACACAGAGCGAGCCTGCGCTGCAGTCCTAAAGTAGGTGAGAGTGCAGTGATCGGAGTGAGACTCCGGAGGAGAGGAGGAGAACAAGGCTCTAATTCACTGCTTATTAAGGCTGGCTTAAAGTGACCCTCTGATACGTGATACGCCATACTTCACCGAGGGGTCTTTGTTGTTCCACATACGCATGGCGCCTGTGGAGGGTCCACCTGCAAACAACTCTTATAGGGCCCAAAAGTGTGCTGAAACCGAAGTTTGCTGGGAAAGGTTTGTTTGCCGTGACAAGGAATTTTAAAGTGAATGGAAAAAGGTTTGCAATGCAAAAACCGTCCAGCTGACGTGTGTTCCTGGAGAGAAGGAGAATAAAGTAATTAGCATGATTAATACGCTGACAAGTCAAGCTGCTCCAATTTTCTTTTACGGTGTGTTTTGGGGGAACTCCGACGGATCAACAGCTTAAGCGCTCACGCACTTGAAAATGGCTTTTCCACTACATGCAACTGAATGGAATTTTTAAAAGCTTGGCCAGCATCTTGGCAAAACATTTTTATTAGAGGAGCTGGAAGTGACTGATATGTGGGAGGCAAACTCTGGTTATGCTCAAGAAATTTTGCTCGAGGCAACACCGGCAAGCGCAAGATGCATCAAAGCTCTTACCTCCCCAAAGCAGATGAGCCGATTGGTAGAGAAATGGACAAAAACAGGCCAGATTTATCAATCCACACACACACACACACACACACACACACACACACACACGCACACGCACACGCACGCGCACACGCACACGCACAAACCAATTATCATCAGTCTATCAATAAATCCAGCTATCTCTCTATCTACATCTCCATAAGAAAACAGCTAAACAGACCTACTGCATATTTATATGGTGCCCTCTGAGATCATCTACTAAAGGAGACGCAACAAACAAACGTTGTGGTCACAGACTAGGTCAGCCTGGGCAGCAGGGAACCCTGGGATCACTCGAGAGCCAAGAGTGGCGTCTCTGGAGGTTCCCAGACGAGCCGGGACGTTAGAGCTTAAGAGCCCTCATGGCATGGGCGGCGCGGGAGGCGAACAGGGGGGTTAGACGAGCGTGTAGGAGAGGGGAATGGAGGAGAGAAGCACACTGCCCTGGGCTGAAAAACCCACACCCGGGGGGTGCCTGACACCGAGTTGGCCGCGGCTGAAAGGGCCAAATTCGCCCTGGCCCTGTCACAGAGGCATGCTGGGAGTGTGGGACCTGGGCTGGGCGGCAGGGATTTGGGGGGGGAGGGGGGGGTGTCTGGGAGTGGAGCCCGCTGGCGACGCCCCCCTCTCTCTGGGCTCTGGGGCCTGGGCCACACACAGGCCCGCTGGGGCTGCTACCGGAGAGCCCAGCCAAAGGGCCGCGTCTCCGACTGCACTCTGGTGACCACGCAGATGACAGGCCAAAGGGGGAAGCTGAAGTACCGTGAAACAACTTTTCCGAGAAGAAGTGTGAACATGCTGTGTTTTTATGGGTGGGAAATTCTCATGTATTGGAACACAAGTTAAGGGGACGAGATTTTGCAGAGATTTCTTTGGCTGATTCCAAAGGGCTGCATACAGTATAAGAGCTCGACATAAGAATGTGATGTAAACAGCTTATTTTCATGACATTTCTCTGCAACGCTTGTGGAAAAAAGGCAAAAACTAGCAGAAAGCAAGTAATGGAAAAAGCTCACAGTAAAATCCATATAAACATGGCAAGCTGATGTACATTCCAGAGAACAGGAGATGAGGAAATAACGGATGAATAATTATCACAATTAACAGGCGGACAAGTCAAACTGCTCTGACTTTGTTTCATGGCGTGTTTGGGGGAAAATCCGACCAACTGCCTTGAGAGTTGAGCCAAAGGTCCGGCTTCTCCACTGCACTCTGGTGACCGTGCAGATGACAGGCCAGGATGATGATCCTGAAGTACCGTGAGACAGATTTTCCAAGAAGTGTGAACGTGGTGTGCGTGCGCACGGCGGGGGGAAACATCTTATGTGTTGTGTTGTGCTGTGTTGTGCTTTCGGGGCGGCTGTTGCCATAGATATCTGGCTATAAGCACCACCTGAGTGTCCGTCGCAGCCTGGAAAGAACACGCCAGAGCGATCAGCCGGCATACGCCCTACACATGCACCTTGTCCTCCTGGCCCTTACTGGAGGCTGCAGGAGTACCAAGAGACCAGAGACACCAATAGGAAATCGGACTGAAGGAAACCTGGTCCTGATCTCACACACATCCTCTGGTTTCAGACCTAGATCAGGGCCAACCTTCCTCATATCAGCCAGCTCAAGATCCTAGATCAGGGCCAACCTTCCTCATATCAGCCAGCTCAAGATCCTAGATCAGGGCCAACCTTCCTCATATCAGCCAGCTCAAGATCCTAGATCAGGGCCAACCTTCCTCATATCAGCCAGCTCAAGATCCTAGATCAGGGCCAACCTTCCTCATAACAGCCAGCTCAAGATCCTACATCAGGGCCAACCTTCCTCATATCAGCCAGCTCAAGATCCTAGATCAGGGACCACCTTCCTCATATCAGCCAGCTCAAGATCCTAGATCAGAGCTAAACTTCCTCATATCAGCCAGATCAAGACCTAGATCAGGGCCGTTTCTTTCTTACATCAGCCAGCTTGGAGTCTAGATCAGGTCCTGATGTTTCTCATATTAGTCAGCTTCAGACCTCCATGCGGCCCAGATTTTAGTCTTTACGAACACAGAATACCCACAGAGACGGTACAGAGCTTCACACACACACACACACACACACACACACACACACACACAACCACACACACAACCACACACACACACACACACACACACACACACACACACACACACACACACACACACACACACACACACACACACACACACACACACACACACACACACACACACACACACACACACACACACACACACACACCTTCCTTCTCAGAACACATTCTTGAAAAACTCACAAGCATCAACAGACAAAACAGTCTGGCTTTCCAGAAAACTTAAGCAACGAACTTTGACAGGTCTTTCCACCGTGCGTCTCCACTGGCTCAACTACACTGCCCACACGTCTCTGGCTTTAAAAACAAATCCTCACCCTGAGAATTAAACAGTTTACATGTACCTTTATTTACTTAAGGGAATGCTTTTAGCCAAAGTAGATTTGATCAGAGACAGGGTGTGTGGGCTAGAAAATATCAGAGCAAGGTGCTGACACCAATGTCAAGGGATGACAATCCACAGACTGTACAAAGTGATGGAAATGGGGATCTGCACAATTCGATGAAAGCATCTGCTAAATGATTTAATGGCAATGTGTCAAACAAAACTCTGAAGCAGAGGTGAAAAACAAGACTGACCATGAATGTCTTCGAACTAAAACATCTCATTCTGACTAGCACAACTCTTCAGCCAGGTAGATCTGCTAATTAGTGAAATCATCGGAGTTAAGTACACATACAGAACCATGGTACGACGCTCACTTTCTGTAGCTAGAGTTTTCCTACTCTGCCCTGAAGGCACCAAGCAGCATGAAGAAGTTGCACTTTTTTAATTAATGTTTGGGAGCTACTCCAGTGTGCGGACATCCTCTTTTGCTTAACCTTAGTAGACTACCACTCTATCCAAACAAAGCAGCATTTCCCAAACCGGTCACTTTGGACCATTAGCCCTGTCCAACCGCAAAGACTGAGGTGCAGGACCACAGGGGTTCTTGTTCTCGGTACTGGAGCGATCTGGCAAGTGTCCGCATGTCTGTTGGCCTGTCTTACCTTGGCCGCTGAGTTGGAGACCCCGTGGGTGACGTTGCGGATGAGGCCACCCACGTTGCCGTACTTGATGAGCTCGGACACGCCCTCGGTCACGTCGTTCAGCAGGCCCATGGGGTTGCCCAGGAAGTCCACCGAGCCCAGGATCTGAGCCGCCTGGCTGATCAGCTCCTGAAAGAGATACACAAACACACAAGTGAACACATGCACGGACACACACACACACGCATGCACGTGCACACACACACACACACACACACAAGTGAACAAATGCACGGACACACAGGCGCACGCACGCACGCACATGCACACACAAAGAATGCCTTTTAATCTGAATAACAGCAACACCAGCCTCATCCACAGTTACAACACATGAATTACAAATACAATTACGTTCCATTATTGATTAAGACTCGATTTGACTTTTGACAATGAATAAGGCAACCTCTAATTTGTCCACTTTTACATCTGACTTGCCTAAAGTCCTGACAGAGGAGCAGTAGAGCTTAGATCAACAACAACAGCCTGGTTTCTCCCTTGTAAATAACTCATTTGCTGGAATATGAGGTATGCAAAGTTGCCCTGGTTTGAATTTTCCCATCCATCTGTGCAAGGTAACTTCAGCATAACACAATGTGAGCCTTTGGGGCAAGAAGCAGTGTTATTGGGGCTGTAAGCAGCACCATGCTGAATGAGTGGAGCTCAAAACAGCCCCAGAGCTTAAAGAAAAACAGCTGTTGGTGGTAGGTGGTAGGTCTGCGAGTTGGTTGTTTTCCCCCCTTTTTAGACAACGCGCTCACCTCTCTAAAGTGCTTCAGGATGTCATTGATGATGATCTCCTGCGTCTCGTACGGGTGCACGCGGGTATACGGGTACATGTTGATGATGGCGTCCTCGAACCGGATCAGGGGGATGCCCAAGGTGCCCTTCAGTGCCTGGCAGGACAACAGGAAGTTGTTGCAAACGATTAGAAGATGGAACAGAACACTTCTCGACATTGCACTGAACTGTAAAATACAGGCCACAGGCGACACACAAACGCGCGCTCCCAATAACAGATAAGATCTAGTAGGATCAAGGGCGCTTCCGGCATTGAGGCGGCACTCTGCCTTTATGGCTGCAGTTCAGCTGAGACTACCACTCAAGGGGCAAACTAGGGGCTGATTAACAACCGTATCTCTCCTGGGTTCTGGACCAAATGGATAAAGAGATAGAATCTTTTATTAACTGAAGCTGCTGAGGGGGCTTAGTGTAGAAAATAAAAAATAAAAGATTTAAAAACACTGATCTTGGCGCTGGCAGTTCGATAAAGAGGACACATTGCATCCCCTTGTGTTAACCAGAGGAACTGTATACTCTGATACCAGAGAAGACCTGGAACATGCTCATGCACAAGCACTCAGTTGGTCAAAATGAAAGGGCTTGTCCTTGAGCAGAATCCATTAAACTTTTCATAAAATTCAAAATTCAAAATTATCCTTAAATTCATATAACTGTCTACTTTGTGTGCAAATAGACTAAGTTTACATTTGCTTTTAAAATGTTCATTAAGTGATCAGGTCACAAGTGGTCAGTTCTAAATACAAGTGTAAACATCCACCAAGCTGCTTTGTGATCCGATTTGCTCAAACCACTTGCTGAGGTAGTTAGGGACATATATCTTGCTAATGCATTTTGATTCATCCCGGACAATGACAGTTCCAATGAATGTGACGTGGACAGTAACGGAATCTAAACACAAGTGGTCAGCAACATCACCTTGGATAAATTATTAAACGGCAATTTGTCTCGGCTGAACACTTGTGATTAGATCACACAAAATCGTAATTTGACTGACTGTTGAACTCAAATGTCAACAACCTATTTTTAGGATTGGAGACTACAGACACAGTACAAAGTATGACTCTATTACCTTGAGGTCTGGAGGAAGTTTGTGGGAGGTGAACACACTGAGTTTGACCTGAGGGAGGCTGATCTTCAGGTTTTCAAAGTAGTAGCGCTTAGGAGACCCCGTGTCCTCACTTGTCTTCTCATACAGGTTCTCATCCAGCTTCTCCATCTCTGCGCACACACACACACACACACACACACACACACACACACACACACACACACACACACACACACACACACACACACACACACACACACACACACACACACACACACACACACACACACACACACACACACACACACACACACACACACACACACACACAGAGAGAGAGAGAGAGAGAGAGAGAGAGAGAGAGAAAATGTTTTGCCAACATGCTAACAGATGCCCAAGTCCAGATCATTCTACACAATGATCAGGATAATGAAAGCACCCACTAGTATTAACTAGAAATAGCAATCACTTATTAGCATTGACATAAACCAACCTTCAGTTTGGCCATATCCAAAAAAGCTTAGCAGCTTCAGCAGGAGCTTCTCCTCGATGATGACGGTGAACCTCCGGGCAGTGACCATCAGATGCTGCCAAAAACAATCAGCATCATAACACCCTCTCACAGAGAGTCATCAAACACACCCCACTACAAACGGATCTCTCTCAATTCCAATCACTTACGCTCAACCATCCCCCTCGGAACCCCCCCAAACAGCATACAAACTCCACACAAACACTCTGATGCAACTTCTTGGGCGCATACTTTATGTATGTTTAAGGCCAACTTCAAAGGCATGCTGCTGAGAGGTTCATCCATTAAGCAGAGGACTGATCCTATCCTGCAGCTTTGAATAGGACCAGATGAAACTCCAGACTGGTTACCTTGAAGAGGTCAGTGAGCATGAGGTTGCTGGGGACTTTGACGGCGTTGACCTGGAGAGCAGGGCCCGAGTCGGTAATGTTGCTCTCGGTGGAGGCAGGGGTCATACACATCATGACTGGTTGAGTGGTGCCCAGTAGCTGGTTATCCACCTGAGGGGGCATGAGCAAAGGAAGGATGAGGGAGTGAGTGTGTGAGTGTGTGTGTGTGTGTCAGGCTGAATGGTGCCCAGCAGCTGGTTATCCACCTGAGGGAGCACAGGAAGAGTGTGTGTCTGTGTGTCTGTGTGTGTGTGTGTGTGTGTGTGTGTGTGTCCACCTGAGAGAGTGCAGACATACTGAGTGAGCCTGATGTGTACTTCACAGGCCGAGAGGTAACCAGTAGCTGTGGGTACAGCTTTGATTTTGTGTATGTGCGAGTATGTGCATTGTGCATGCATGTGTGTGTGTGTGTGTGTGACTGTGTGTGTCAGGTTGAATCGCGGCCAGCAGCTGGTTATCCACCTGAGGGAACACAGGAAGGATGAGTGAGGGAGAGTGTGTGAGTGTGTGTGTGTGTGTGTGTGTGTGTGTGTGTGTTTGTGTCAGGTTGAATGGCGGCCAGCAGCTGGTTATCCACCTGAGGGAACACAGGAAGGATGAGTGAGGGAGAGTGTGTGAGTGTGTGTGTGTCTGTGTGTGTGTGTGCACGCACATCACAGGTTGAGCGGTGTTGACAGCAGCTGGTTATCCACCTGAGAGATCGCAGACACACTGGATGAGTGAGCTTGATGTGTACATCACAGGCCAAGAGATAACCAGAAGCTGTGGGTATAGCTGTGATGTTGTGTGTGTGTCTGTATGCGCGCATCTGTGTGTGCATGTCTCTCTCTATCACAGATCAACTGGTACCTACAGTAGAGTGTGTGCGCAAAACACTGGTTTTAACCGGGCTAGATGACCGGGTCCAGTACCTGAATGAAATTGGTTTTAACCGGGCTAGATGACCGGGTCCAGTACCTGAATGAAATTGGTTTTAACCGGGCTAGATGACCGGGTCCAGTACCTGAATCTTCTGTACGCTCATCTCCAGCACCTGGCTCCCAGCAGTGCGAGTGAAGTGGACGTCGATGCCCGACAGCGTGGCAAAGACCAGCTCCTCAGGGACCTTATTCACCAGAGACACTCCCACACCGTCCTCAAGGCTCACCAGCACCTGATCATGAACAAGCCAAACAGAGAAGAGCAATGAAGGCAAAGAGGTCTCATGTGATGAGTGCAGAAGGCTCAGGACATGCTGTGGGTCATCAGGTTCTCTACAGTGGAATCTGGGACTCTTCTCATACCAATAAGGAGCAATGGAGTACAAACTTAATGTTTTAACTGAAATGCAGGATGAAGTGAAAGCTCTTATGACACAACAGATGAGTCAAAAATACTGGACTCTCGTGGCAAACCTGTTTCGCAACCCTACAAAATAACGTAATTTCAGTGTCTGACTTAACAGTCAGGTTCCAACACTGCAGCTTTTCACACTGAGAATTTCTGAGTTTGACACAAGCGAGGTTGACGTCAGTGACCAGATGTTCCCATAAGACATCTGGCAGTATAGAGAAAGCTTCCTGTACCTCCAGCTCCTCCTCGGGGGCCTTCTTCTCTGTGACCTCTTTGCTTTGGTTCTCCTCGGTGCTGGATGGCCGGTTCATGCGACGATGATTGAAGTCACTTATCTAAAGACATGACAAAAATGCCATTTTAACGTATTGTTATGACACCAGCTACATCAGTAGCAGAATAAGGAATACATAATGTATTGACAGTTGATTCCTTTTTACATATATATATATAAAAAGGAATCAACTGTCAATACATTATGTATTCCTTAAAAAGTAGAATCTCAATACCGCATTAATGCAATTAATCAATGCACCGTAACAACAATTATGGTGGCAAAATGCTATTGCACAAAATGCTATTTAAAGGTGCTCTAATCAATGTTACGTGGTTTCTAAGCTAAAATTTGTTTTGTCACATATAGCAAACATCACCTCACCATCTGCTAGCTGCCTGTACTGTAAAAAAAACATGGTCTCTGTGGACAGCCCAGGCTCCAAAAACGGCAACAAAAACAACTTGGTTCAGCCTGGACCATAAAAACATAACAAATTGTTTCAGCCAATCCCCGACGAGATGTGTGTTTAGGAGAGTTTCAATTGCATGGGAGGGAGGGAGGGAGTAGCGAGCTAGCTCTCTGTTTTGTTTGAACGTCAACAGAAGTATAAGTATATATACTCTTTTGATCCCGTGAGGAAAATTTGGTTCTTTTTATCCCAATCCGTGAATTAGTGAGACACACTCAGCACACAGTGTACACACAGTGAGGTGAAGCACACACTAATCCCGGCGCAGTGAGCTGCCTGCAACAACAGCGGCGCTCGGGAGCAGTTAGGGGTTAGGTGCCTTGCTCAAGGGCACTTCAGCCGCTTTCTAAGGGTCGGGGTTCGAACCGGCAACCCTCCTGTTCCAAGTCCGAAGCGCTAACCAGTAGGCCACAGCTGCCCCAAGTGACGTTAACCAACATTGCTTAGAGTCCCTATAAAAGGAAGTGTTTGTGGTTCTTACCTGCAGGACTCTGGTGGGTCCATCAGGGACGACCTGCACGGAGAGGACTCCGGAGCCAGGCCTCATCTTCTGGTTGATGAACTGCTGCTCTGGGGTTGGGGCCATCAGGCCTGAGTCGGGCCCCAGCACCACCTCTGCCCCATCAAACAGCCCCGACACACCACCCTTCACCTACAGGCCAAACAGGTACAGTACATGTGCAATTTTAATATTAAGGTGTCAATAGGACATGCATCATTTAGATGTTCAAACCTTCTTTTGGAAAATAGTGAAATCAATTTAGGGTTTTAATTTAGGCTGTTAATTGATAGGTTAAAACATTTTGGGTGCGAGTTTGACGGTGTATTTTGCCGACAGTGGATGGGCACTGTGGCCAGAGCGAAGTCAGACACACGGAGTGGGCAGAGTCAGGCCAAAGCTAATTAATAAAAGATAGATAGACAAGATTTTAACCCAGGTTGCATGTGATTGGTTTATTCAATTTCACTTCACCGGAGAGGTCATGCCTACTGTATTTCAGAGTCCCCACCTTGACGTAGCTTCCCGCTACCTATAGAGCCGCCGAACTCGGGCCCTTTGTGTCACTTCAAATGAATCCTAACATCCTAAATGTGTGCACAGTGCTGTGCATGCACACGTGTACAGTTTATATTATGTGCAGTGTTTCCCACATAATTGAATTCTATTTGTGGTGGCAGGTTTGCAGAATTAACTTGGATGCAACAGTTTTTAACAAATTAGCGCTGCGTGGTTATGATGCTAACAGATTTAAGCACAATTTAGCCAGTTTGCTTCTATGCCTTGCAGGAGTGTTAATGTTTAAACTTTAAACAGGTTTGTAGGTTCTTTTAGAGACAGAGACAAGGAGAGGCTGTACGAAGGTGCACATAGCTCTATAATGAACACATTCCATCCAATTTAAATAGTACATGGAACATGGAAAATCATTGTGTGGTGTCACTGGTCAATGTTGATATTGTGGTGGGCCGCCACAAATGAGTCAATGTATGGGAAACACTGATGTGTACGTGTCTGACTCAACATGCTGCATAAGGCTGTGGTCCTCACCTGCACCACCAGTCGGGGGAGGCCACAGGTTAGCATGCCATCGCTGAAGTGCCACGTCTGGGTGGTGCTGCGTCTGGAGTCTGGCCTCCTCAACATCAGCGGCTCATAGCTGAGAGTGGGCCGAGGGCGTGAGGGAGAGAGAAATAAATAGACAGACAAAACAGCAGTGCAATTGGAATCAGTTGAGTAACACAGCTCTGTTTTGTCTAAGATCCGCGTTAAGCACATCAACATCCTCAAAACACACATGAGTCAATGACTGACGTCAAATATGTGCGTGGTCGATGCTTTCTTTGCTCCTATTCACGCAGTTGCATGATAAACCACGACACCGTAAACCCCAAACACAGAACTTAAAAAGCTTTCACATACGCAGCTGACTATTAGTCATGCCTTCTGTTTTAGGAACATCAGGAGAAACAAACTCCCATAGACACAACATGCGCTCATCAGGTCAGTGACCTCTTGCCGACCTGTTATCTGTGACGGCAGCCAAACCGGCGATGTCCAGGACCAGGGAGGAGTCCAGGGGGCGGGGCTGGGCGGGTTTGCTCTGTGGGGGGGAGGAGCCTTCGTGGCAGAGCATCCCTGTGCCAGTCATCCTCCAGAGCTGGGAGCGCTTCCCTGGCTCCTAAAGCACACACACACACAAACACACACACAGACACACATTAGGGTCTGAGAAATATTCATAATTCTACATACTACATAATTAAATTAATGGTGAAATCAATGGGGGGGGGGGGTAATTAAATTTACATAAAAATATACTGACTCTAATGCCTAAAGTAAGTGGAGAGATAAAAGTCTGAGAAGGCATCATGAACAGTAGCTGTTTTTGGTTTTAGATAGAGATTGCGCAATATTCACGGGGAGAAGAGTCGTCTTTAGGCAGGAGCAAATGCCAAAACCCACTGTTTTAGTGAGGGTGTAGGGGGGTCTGGCGTCTGAGGCCTGGTGATCAGAAGCCCTACCTTCTTCTTGAGGATGACCCTCTGTGTCTTTGGCTCCACGTCCAGCACCAGCTCAGCACAGCCCACCACACGCTTCTTCCCCACAGGCCTCTTCCCTGCGTCCCTTCAGTCGGACACCACAGAGTAGAGGTTTGAGATTAGCAGAGAATAGTCTGGGTGCTTGGACATATGGAACTACCACGATCAGTGTGGACTGCATTTTATGTTTATATAATATTTGGATTGATAACAAAGAAGCAATACACTGGAGAAAAGGGTAGTCTGATGAAGCAACGTTATATATGTTACACAAAGTCTCACCAACAGCATGATTATTGCTGCATCATTTCGTAAGAGGCAATAGTAACATAATGGACAGCTTCAGGCCTAAATAAACAGTCAATAACAGAGAGAGAGAGAGAGAGAGAGAGAGAGAGAGAGAGAGAGAGAGAGAGAGAGAGAGAGAGAGAGAGAGAGAGAGAAAGAAAGAAAGAGAGAAAGAGAGAGACAGAGGCCAGAACACACTGCAGACCCCTGGTCCGGGCAGTTGCACTCACTGGGAGAATGTGTACGTGGCGGCGATGTAGATGAAGTTCTCGTAGTAGAGCTTGTTGTACTCGCGGAAGAAGTTCATGTCTGCGGAGACCTCGGACGAGCCGGCGCCCTTGACGGTGAGCGTGAGGTAGGGGGGCAGCGTGGGCTCGTCGCAGGCGTAGTCCAGTTCTGACCCCGCCTTCACCTCCGTGTGCAGCCGGATGTCGGCCACGCCGTGCTGCCAGAACTGGATGGGCACCTGGACAGAGGTGGGAGATACATCGACCGTCAGAATAACAGGCTACATCAGTGGTCTCCAACACGGTGCCCGCGGGCACCAGGTAGCCCGCGGGACGGCTATGAGGCGCCCCCAGCGCACCTTCTAAAAATAGCCAACAGGTCGCCTGCAGATCACGCTCTAAAAACATGCTCTATTGTGAAGTTTTCAATCGATATTTAAGTCTAGACCAGAACCATTTTAAGAATGTATGTAGCCATACATCTGTAACATTAAATTGATATTGGTGATATCTTACAAATTGTAGCTGCGTTAAATTTTAGCCTTTGGCTCCAAATCCGTTTCCCATTCAGTCTTTAAACAACAACAGAAGCGGAGCGCATACACGCTGCTCGCACGCATAGACAGTAAAGGGGGAAAAACTAGCTCGTCTGGTGTAGCCAATGGAAGCATATCTTTGCAAAAGTTCTGTGGCCATTCCATGTTCGTCAAATACGGTTCCTGCATGATTGTTCAAGAACTGAAAAACAATTGCTTTAGCTCACAGGCCTTTTCTCCTCCATAGGCTACTGCCGTATAATAGCGCTGAAAATGTTGCATGCATGACTGAGCAGGACTGTGCATTACCTTTTTTGTCAGATCATGGAGAGATTTCAGGTGTGCAATAACTTTAAAAGGAGTTTTCATATGTTAGGGTGGTGTGGGCGATTACTATTGAAATGTTAAAACTGAATTGTCCACTGAAATCAGAACTTAAACAACCCCTGAATTCATAATGGTGGGTGGGTATAAATTGGGTACAAATTTTAACCCAAATTATTAATTGCACAAAACGATTGTTTTTTTTTTTGTTATAATAAAATAGATTAGATTCCCCATGCAAACTTTGAATGAACAAACTGAACAAAAATGTTGGTAGTGTTGCATAGGCCTACACAATATTGATCATTTAAAAGTACAAATCTCATAGGCCTATTATTTAGGAGGACTACCCTCGCAAAAAAGGGATGACTGTATGTTTGTTTCAAATGAGTAGCCCTCCATATGATTTCGGGTCTTCAGGTAGCCCTCATTCCCAAAAAGGTTGGAGACCCCTGGGCTACATATTATCGATAATATTATGGATATATGCATTCTCTGCATATATTCAAAATAACACAAATCCTTTAAAGCTTACTACACTCTTAAAACTAATGTGTTGTCCCTATCTGGACACAGAGATGTGTTAAAAACAACGCAAGTTGTGCTGTTTTCAACACATTCGTTTTAAGAGTGTATATGTAACAAAAAAACATGCTGTGTGAAATAAAAATGGTGCATCAGACTGATGTGCAATGATGGAGGAAGGCGTGGCTCCTTACATCAGAGATGTTGTCAACACGGAAGGGTGGAGGCAGGTGGTCGGTGTCGCTGAAGGAGATCTGGTAGGTGGCTCCTTTGAGGCTGATCTCCGCCCGGAGGAAGAAACAGTTTCCCAGAGTGTCCCTAAAACCCATTGCAGGACAAAGTTACTAAATAAACAAACACACAACACAAGTCACTGGAGCTATAATAACATACAATAATCAGCACTTAGTAGATTGGTTTGTATGACACAGTACGCATTTCTCATGCAAGCATCATGCAACCATGCAAAAGCAATGAAACTATTGTAATTATATTTTACATTACCAAAGCAGTGCTCTGATGTGCATGTTTTCACAGACCTTTAGACTGCTTTGAAGTGTATGTATAACAATATAGCATAACAATAATAATTGTGATAATGATAATCATGATGATAATTTGAGGGGGGGAGCCTATGACCCCAAAGTCTGCTATGGCCGGGCCTCAGGTCAAAGAAGTTTGAGAAAGGCTGACCTAGATGACCTGATGGTTAATGTTCTAGATCACCTAGATGACCTGATGGTTAATGTGACGTGAGTGTGCCTACCTCATGTTGACGTGGAAAGACTTGGGCTTGTTGACCTCGAAGCCTCCGGACCAGGTGCAGTTGGTGTTGTCCATGAGCCGCACGCACAGCAGCTGGTCGTAGTCGTTCCTGGGCCAGTGGAACACCACGCTGGAGCCAGGCAGTGTGGAGATATAGCCCTCTGGGTTGGTCGTGCCCTGCAGTGCACCAGCGAAAAGGAACAAGCTTTTGGTATTTCAAAAACACAATGTGTGGAATATACTGGCTTAATGTGAGGGGGCAAAACAGCCTTGATGTCTCAGATGTCTCAGTTTTTTTTATTTTTTTATTTCACAGTAGCTGAATGGTTTGGGGTGAAGTTCGGTGAAGACTGAGTGACTGCTGACCTTTCCTCTGGCAAACTCCCTCTGCGAAAAAGCCAGCTTGTGCGAGGACCGATTGTCGAGCAGGTAGCGCGGTGCAAATGTCACAATGTGGGTGTCGCGATAGCGGCCTTTCCCTTTCCGCACGTTAATGCCTACGAACAAACAAACACAGGCTGCCACTTAGTCGCCACTTCATCAGGTTCCATTGTAATAAGCGTGAATAGACGTCCAGACGTACAGGCCCGGGGGCCTACTTGCCGATGTTGTAGATGAGTCCGGGTCTGAGGCCGTGTTGGATCACCTTGACGGCTCTCACACCGCTGCCTCCGTCCAGAGAGAAACCCTGACACCAGCCAGGGACACCGTCAGGGTGGATGTTTTTCCCTATCCGCATGGTGCACCTGAGAAAGAGAAGGATAGAGAAAGAGAGATGAAAAGGAGAGGGGAGATGGAGTGGATGTGAGAGAGAGAGAGAGAGAGAGAGAGAGAGAGAGAGAGAGAGAGAGAAAAGGAACACATGGTTATTGTGACAAAGAAATAAAGATGATGAGAGTGACAGGACACGCCAGATGAAGAAGCTGACGAAACTAGAGTAAGGTGGAAAACAGATTAAACAACTAGAGAGAAACTGCAACTTGTCCCAACTTTGCAGGCATGCTGCCCATCTCTCTCTCTCTCACACACACACACACACGTTTTCTTGTGTCAGTGGCACACTGTTACAGCTGTATGTGTTTCTTGTGTTGTATTTGTCCCTGTGTCTCTCCCATTCTCACCTCTGCTCTGCTCACGCTCACGCACACGCACACGCACACGCACAGCCTGCACCCTCCACTCACATGTTGGGCTGCTCCTTGTCGGTGTAGCAGAAGAGCAGTGGGCTGAGGCTGCGGGCCATCTCATGCTCCTCAAACTGTCCCGACGCGTCCGCTTTAGTGTTGTCCTGTCTGAAGATGAGGGGGAGCCCTGCAGCGCGCGCACACACACACACACACACACACACACACACACACACACACACACACGAGAGACACACTCTCAATGCAACGATCTGCTGACTTCACACCGAGATGGTTCAATTCAGTTGAGTTTCAGCTAAACAGTGCCATTAATGATGAACAATGTCTTACGGCGGCTTACGAAGCCTGAGGCTTAGTAGTCACACTGGAGCAAGTAGAGCTCCTAATGTGTATTAGACTGCTGCAATCTCCAAACTCCACCAACATTAAGCATGGGAAGTTTTACTTATAGGTTTCTATATTACTTTTCAAGACAGCAAGTATAGGAAAATAACATTACACAACACTAGTTTGTGTCAACTTTTTTTTTTTTTCTGTCTGAATCTGGAAAATCATGATAAAAACATCATCATAAAATGTCTTCCCAAAATGATCTATTGAGGCATTAGTTCACCACGTGCTCTACTGCATCAATAGCACATGACAGAGCGTCCACTGGGGCCACTAGCTGTAGCAGTGTTGTTTACCGGTCTTGTTGATGAGCCAGTACGGGGAGGAGATGAGGATCTTGAGCGCTCCCTGGGCCCTGAGGATGATGCGGATGGTCAGACACAGGAGGCGCCTGTTGGCGTCATACAGACGCATGCGGACCACGTAGTTCTGAGTGCCGGGGGGGATCAGCAGCTCCTTGCACACAGGGAAGTTCTCCAGGAGAACACCTGGGTGGGAAGACAAACAAGTACGCACACAGAGTCAATATGTTTTACCGTATTCATACACTCAAAAAGTTTCAAATAGCATGCAACACAATGCACAAAAGCCAAGTTTGAGTCTTATTCTTATAGCCATATTCATATCTCACAGGCAGCATTGTGCAACTAAGCATAACACACAAACAAACCCTCTTCAGGCAATAGCTTTGCTGGAATGTTGGAACTTGGTTGACATAAAATACCAAAAGTTTGCTTTTCAGAAGGATCTCAAGACATAGTCATGAAGTCATGACTTTCAAACTGCTAAAACCACCTCCTTTTTTTTTTAATACGCTTCGCGTCGGGCCGTTTTACCATCTAGAAAGTGTATTAACTTTGTATGGTCGAACGGCGTGTCGTCCATTATCCCTTACATAGTTCAGCTGAGCCTGCTGACTCACCCAGCTCCATGTTCTGAGAGGTGTCTGCGGGGTGCAGCACTGCCTCTTTGCCCGGCTTCATGGTGCCCTTGATGGTGGTGCCCTTGATGTAGTAGTTGAGATCGCAGGGCAGCAGGTTGGCCAGTACGAGTGTGGGCAGCAGGTAGATGGTGTGGCCAGGCTGACGGTAGATCTGCTTGGCACCACCGGCCACAGTCTTAGCAGGCTTCTGGTCAGGGTAGTTCTCCTTCTTAATGACCACACAGAACCTAAGAGTGAAATATATATACAATATATGAAGCCTCACATATATGATGTACATATATGATAAACAGTTTCTAAGGCCATGTACATATTGTATCGTATATAATAAGGTAAGGAACATTTCTATGCCCAACTTTATCCAAAAAAGTCTTAGTTGTCATATAATTGCCATTATCTATTTTCAAATCTTAAGCGGCCTGAACAACATCTGAACGCTGGTACATTGCCTGAAAATGGCAAACTCTGTCTATGCCACATTAATGGGAACAAAGTTGAAAATGCAAAGTTGGTTGACCCATTTTAAACTTTTATCCAAATTGATACATTAAAATACCAAAAGTTCGCCTTTAAGAAGGATCTTTCCCCGCCCCCCGAGATTTGAAGTCATGACTTTGGAACTGCCAACACCACAGTTTTATTATGCACAGTAATCCCGCTAATGAAACTCCTGGGATGAATCTGTGCCAAAAAAACAGACTGACTCTGCAACTAAAAAACCAAAAAGCCTGGTCGATGCTTCCGCACCTGAAGCTACGCTTGAGCTGGTCGTCGAAGTCGGCCGACTGGCACTCCCTCTTGCTGCTGCTGACCTCGCCGGGCCGCTCCACGGTGGTCCAGTGGATGGGCACCTTGCAGAAGAAGAGGCCCAGGCCTTTGGGCCGCGCCTGCAGCCTCCAGGAGGTCAGGTGCAGCGGGATGGCCATGGCCTGGCCGGGAAGGATGGGCGGCAGCACCACAGGCTCTGGAGAGAGAGAGAGAGATAGAGAGAGAGAGAGTGTGAGAGAGGAAGAGGGGAAAGGAAGGAGGGTAGGGAGAGCATAGAAAGAGAGGGAAACGGGGAATCAGGGAGAGAGTACAGAGAAAGAGAAAGAACGAGAGGAGAAAGAGAGGAAGTGGGAGAGGAAGTGGAGTGAAGTGAAAAAGGTGTGGTGAGACAGAAGGAGAGAGAGAGAGAGAGAGAGAGAGGGCTAAGTGAAAACTACAACTACATCAACTAATTCAAGTTCCCTCCTATATGTTCATGACCTTTAAAGTATTTTCCAGAACCATTCAGTCTTTAGCTTCTTTGTTTCTTCCCCTAGATCACCTTACAAACAAAGGCAGGTTTCTTCCCCCTTTGAAAGACACATCACATCGCAGCCCCTATAGATTATCTCCAGTGGGAGCTTAGTGGGACTTCCATATACATTTCCCAGTCCCTCTCTGCGGATTAGCACAGAGGCTACCGGTAACTCAGCTCCCTTACAGGCCAGCAGAGTCAGAGGGCAGACGTGAGCCCGCGGTGTCAGAAACTGTCCGTCATAGCAGAGGTGAGGCCAGGAGAAGTCTGGCGTGGGCGACTGGGCCAGCTTAGCCCTTAGGCACAGGCCAGACGGCAAAGCCCTTCCGCTGAGATGGAGCTAAGGAGGCTGGGGAGCGTAGTGTGTGTGTGTGTAGTGTGTGTTTGTGTAGTGTGTGTGTGTAGTGTGTAGTGTGTGTGCAGTGTGTGTGTGTAGTGTGTGTGCAGTGTGTGTGCAGTATGTGTGTGTGTCTGTGTGTGTGTCTGTGTGTGTGTCTGTGTGTGTGTAGTATGTGTGTGTCTGAGTTGTGTGTGTGTGAGTTGTGTGTGTGTGTGTGTGTGTGTGGGGGGGGGGGGGGGGGGGGGGTCAGTGCAGGCCTTGAGCACTCACACACAGCCCTTAATGAAGCATAATTGAGCAGCAATCACACATTTACATTACATTACATTACATTTAGCAGACACTTCTTGACCAAAGTGACTTACATATGTTAGCTATATTACAAGGGATCACATTGTCCCTAGAGCAACTTGGGGTTAAGTGCCTTGCTCAAGGGCACAATGGTGGAAGGTGGGAATTGAACCGACAACTTTCAGGCTACTGCACGCTAGCCCAGCTCCTTAACCACTACACTACCACCGCCCAAGACATAGACACATAGAGAAGCATGATGAATAAAGAGAACACACAGTGAAGGAACAGCATGTGGACTCTGTTTTGATCTAAACTGCCCCGCTCAGTGTGTGTGGGTGGGAGTGCTTGGGTCGAGTGTTTGGGTCAAGTGGTTGGGTCGAGTGGACTCACTGTCTGGAGCTGAGGGGCTGTCCAGGCGGACCTCCATGGGCACCTCCAGCCGGTTCTTGACAGTGAGTGCAGACTGCACCGTGATGACCTTACGAGCACTGCCCTCCATGGTGATGGAGAAGACCACCCGCACAGGGGGCAGAGCTGAGAACTACACACACACACACACACACACAAATATAAATAGAGAAAGAGAGAGAGAAAGAGACAGACAGAGAGAGACACACATACACACACACACATGGGCACGGAGGTAGAGAAAACACACAGAATTACAGTGAGTCAGACAGACAAGCACAAACAGCTTCATCTTCCCAAGTGGTGAATGGGAACTAATGACTGAAGAGATGAATAAGGGCTAATTAAGCTAAGAGAGACTGATGATGATGATGATTGTGCAGATGTCTGCGGCACCTCTAAACCACTGACAAAATTGCAGTCACTAACAAGCCCAGAGCTTCATGTTCACAAAAGATGAATAAGTAGGAATTGAATGAAGAGGGAATCAATAACATGGCCATGCAGACATTTTCAGACCTTTTATCCTCCCTTTCGACACACACACACACACACACACACACACACACACACACACACACACACACACTCAGACACAAAAACAAATGCATGCACAGATGCAGATGTGCACACACGACTTACATAAACGTGTGGGTGTATAATGTTGGTTCTGCTGATTGGGCTGCCCACCTACAGAAGACAGATCAAGGCTGAATTTAGCATCGAAGCAGTAAACAGGTCTCCACACAGCAGGCAGGCAATGTTGAGTTTCACAGGAATGATTTCATGTGGCATAAAGGTTGCGGCCTGACATGATTCATTAGCGAGGAAGTGGTCCAAAGTCATCAGGAAGCTTCACACTTACTGTGTTTGACGGGTTGTTGCGGTCAGGGTTGGCGTAGCGGAAAAACACCCCGACTTTGTCCACGGAGACAGGCTTGACCTGCTCCCAGCCCCCAACACGGACCAGGAGCTGGTGCAGCTTCAGTTCATGGGTGTGCCTGTAATACACACACACACAGTTTTAGCACTTATTTATGCCCAGGCTAAACAAAATAGCAATGCAGAAACAGTAAAAAGCAGGGGACTTAATGGCTGCACTTGCCCAGGATGGAGAACACAATCAAGAACACTTTATATTAAGCACACACACACACACACACACACACACACACACACACACACACACACACACACACACACACACACACACACACACACACACACACACACACACACACACACACACACACACACACACTTTACCAACGCAACTAGAACAATTCAAGGACACAAACACAGTCATGGCAATGACTTGCTGGTCATTGCTGCAAAATGCTCAAACTATCACAGAAATCAGTGTTTTTTTACAAACATACACACAGTCACATACAGTATATTTCGCCAATGGAATTAGAACAATTCAAGGACACAAACAGAGTCATGGTTACAGCATTGCTGTGAAACTATCAGCGGTTGTTCACCTGTGTCTGAGTTTCTCCCGGGCCTCGAACTCGAAGGGGATCTCCTCTCCAGGAAGCACCTCTCTCCACTGGCTCACGTTGTGCGTGTCATCCGTGCCGGGGCCCTGCACATCAGAGATGGAGTCCACGCTGCCGCTGTGGGACAGCGCCACCCTGTGTCCACACAGAGAAAACACACCACTACTGTAACCACGTCTATTAAGACCACCAGTGGTAGACATTCAGCTTGGGTAGACATCTCATTTAAGAGTGGAATAGACCTCTGAAGTTTGCCTACAAAAAGGAACCAAAGCTGCCATCTTTGCCCATATAAGGAGATCCGGTTGTTAATTAAAGCTAACTACCTATGGCAAGTTGCATTGTAAGTTAGCTCTGGGGTAGCAAATATCAGTGTGCCGTCTTCAAGTACCGAACCACTCGAAGACAGAGGACAAAACTGTGCAGAGCAAAACGTCTGCATTTCCGATTTCTTCATCCCCAAAAAAAGGTTAACAGGTGTGATAATTCAATGTTATTTTCCTATAGATAAAATCTCAATATACCGGATCTCCATATTTGGGCAAAGATGGTAGCTTTTTTGTAGGCGATCTTCAGAGGTCTGTAGACCCTGATGGATTCTGATGAAAACACACAAACTTGTAAAGAGACCAGAGAGCCAAAGTCCATTTTTATTGCAGTGTACTACAGCCTGCATGGAGTCACTTCTTGATCCTACTCATGAGGTGGATCCTGGCAGGTTGTACACTGAACTAAATCCTTGTGTTTTCTTTCTTGGTCCTCTGGTCCTCTTGTTGCTGTTTGCATCAAGAACCATTAACCCCATGACCATAACCATTGTGAGGCATGGCCTGGCATGGCTCTTCTACAGGTCTGGTCAACTTCAGTCCTGTAGCTCAACTAAACAAGCTACCCCTTTGCATGTTAAAGCCAGCGTACACCGAGAAGTCTACATGTTGAATCGGCTGCAAATAAGCTGACAGAGGTCCATCAGTGTTGACCATTCGGCACAGACTGTACTGATTTGGGCCACAGACGCTCATTAACTGGCCCCCGCATTACATCAGTCGTCGACCATCAACCATCGATTTGGTGTACACTGGCCTTTAAATGCGAGTCATTGTTATCTGGGGGTTCCTGACCTGGTAGGTGTGGTGGTGAGCGTGGCGAACCACATGGTGCAGCCGGTGTGGTTCCTCAGGGCATAAGGGATGAAAGGCTGCCTCCTCTTGGACAGCTTGACGTCCGCTGGACATATCCACAGAGAAAATTCAGGCATTAAACAACAAATACAGCCATATGGCTAGAGGCTCACATTTCACATCATACAAACAAGCACCAGACAACTATTGACAAGCTGCAGCGCGGTGATGGCAAAAATACCAGTACATCAAAAGGAAAATGAAACCAAGAATTGTCCATTTGCCTTTCAAACAGTGCAAGACAGCAAAAAGTGACAATTTCCTTTATCTTTTTCTTAACTAGTGCCGTTTCTTCCAAGAATACCACATGGGGATGGATTCTTTAGCACTTCACTGCACCGACAACAATGTGACTGGCCAGTGCAATGCTTCATGGGATGCTGGTGATGCATTTGTGTGTGGGTAAAGTGCCTCCGAACTCAACATGATGTCAATTGAGGTTGTCTGTCATTTTTGGGAGAGTTAAGTGTAATGTAATTTTTACATCCACATTGAACATCAATGCTTCACCAGAGGGACACATGGGGATTCACTGACTACTAAAAACAAGTGACTTCTGTTCCTTCAGGATCGTTGCGATTAAATAAATTAACTTCTTAAGAACTGAAGACGGTTATCCCATGGACGTGTCAGGAAGTGAGGTCAGTACATGGGTTCATGGGCACAGAAAGTGAGGTCAGTACATGGGTTCATGGGCACAGGAAGTGATAACACAGAACACAAGAACAAAAAGAAGCTTTTAAAAAAAAAAATAATAAAAGAAAATGAGAAAAGAAAAACTCAAATTGAGCTGTAAGGCAGAGGAAAGCCCACCCCTGCGCTTATCCAGCCAGCCAGCCAGCACTATACACAGATGACAGAGTTCTTGAACATTAGCAGCTAGCCTACTCTGGCTAAGAACAGTACCTCGTGCATGAATCTGCTGCTCGAGGCAAGTCAAGCTGGCAGTGCTTCTAGTTCTAAGGTGGGCAAGAGGAACACCTGACAAGAGAGACAGTTAGACTGGAGAGAGACATGCAGCCAGGGTTGGAGAGAGAGAGACGGGGGGGGGGGTCTGAGGGAGAGACAGTGTCATGACAGATCAGAAGAAAGGGAGAGGCTGCGACTGTGCTCATCAAACCATTGACTAGATACACTTTATCACTTCAATGATAACTTTAGTTTAAATACTTGTCACTTTATTACATGTCTGATAGTACTGACACTAACTTCTTATTGATCTTCCTAATTGCGGCAAAAGTAAGTAAAGTCTTTTTAAAGGGACCAAAATAAAATTGTTAAATTACAGTATAAATTACAATAAAATATAATGTCGACGACCCACATTTGCCATTTTAAACACAAGCATAGGAGTAAAAGTCAAACTTGTTAACTCAGAGAGTAGCTGAAGCAAAAGCATGTCCATTTTCCCAGCATAACTTCACCAGAGCTTTCTCATCACGTTCCCTCACCAGTAAACACTCATGACTGTGACTTGTAACTGCAATGGCACATCTCAACAGGGGCTGGAGTTTCTAGGAGCCAGCATCCTGGGTACTTACTCTGACCAAAGGAGGGGGGATCCACAGAGGAGCCCATCCAGGAAACAGAGGCCGAGCTCTGGGGAGCAGGCGCGTCCTCCTCCTTGCAGTAATCGGCCAGCCAGGACGTCTTGGTGGTGCTGTACTGCTCTGTTGGGTCAAGGTTGGGGGTTTGAGGGGGGGGGGGGGGGGGGGGAACAAGGTTAACAGAGGGGTGAGAAAAGCGCCAGAGGCTTCATAAATATGGACTCAAACCTCCAGAGACAACAAGAGCGGGGCTGTGTGGAGCGGGGGCACTGCCCAGACACGGTGGCGGCAGCGGCCGCCAGGCTAGCCCTTACCCAGCAGGACGGAGGTGATGTTGACGTCCAGCCTCTGCTTGGCTCGCACCCCGAGCTTGAGGCGCGGGGGATGGAGACGGCCGGCCGCCTGCTGCTGCCAGGTGAGGAAGCACGGCCAGGGCTCGATGAAGGGCTCCCAGCCTACACACACGTACACGCGCACACACACACACACACACAGATAGATAGATGAGGTGGGGGGGGAAGCACACAGTCAAATACACACACACATGCAGAGGAAAGGGCAAAAAAAAGTATATAAAGACACAAAACGTTTATATACACAGACAAGCAATAGACAGACAGAGGAAAGGGCAAATACATAGAGACACACACACGCTGAGCAATGCATCACATTTGAATAAACAGAGACAGACAGGCAAACAGACACACAAACACACATCTCTCAAGCCCAGACAAACAAAAACACACACACACACATACACACTCACACACATTACTGCAAACATACACAGCGACGGTAAATCAGGAGAGTCATGAAATGTTGTGCAAAGATGTGTAATGGCAGGTGTGTGCCAAGCCTCTGTCTCCACATAAATCACGCGGCGGTTTGGTAGTGTGCTGATGCTCCGCGCTCTCCAGCTCCAACCATAACCCACCTGACAGCTCTCTGTTGTAGTAATCTCCAGACAGGGTGAAGCTGGCGTTGCCCTCCTGCGTCGAGCCGATCCTCTGCAGCACATACAGCCCTGTAGCGGGGGGAAGGGGGCGCAGAAAGTTACACACACACACACACACACACACACACACACAAGAGGGGGCTGTGGTCTGGAGGTAGCTTATTTTAGGGGCTGATGACCAAAGCTCAGGTTGAGTAATACATAAAATCACACATAAAATGTTAGCTTGTTTGCTATTGTTTTTATTAAGTCAATAGCATTCAACAGTATTCACTACAACGGCTACAGAATCTCCATCTCACTGCAGTCCTATTTTTAGTGCAATTCATTTGCCAAAACTGATGATTTGACTTATTATTTTGTTCAAATTTTCTATATCGATCATGTCATGACTATTGTTTAGTGCATATCTGACATTGTGACAGCCCTAATGTATATTATAGTGTAACATCAGGATTGACATTGTGACAGCCCTAATGTATATTATAGTGTAACATCAGGATTGACATTGTGACAGCCCTAATGTATTATAGTGTAACATCAGGGTTGACATTGTGACAGCCCTAATGTATTATAGTGTAACATCAGGGTTGACATTGTAACAGCCCTAATGTATGTTGTCTGTCTTACGTGAGAAGGTGAGCTCAGCCAGTGGGACGTCGCAGTCCAGGCAGTCGTCGATGAAGCAGATGCACACACTCTCGGCCTTCACCTCGATGCCCGAGAGCGGCGGCGCCGAGTGGCTGCTGGGGTCCGAGTCGTCCCGCACCCGCCCCAGTGTGCTCTCAGCGTTCTCCAGGAGCCACGTTGCTGCCTGGTCCAGCTGGCCTGCAGTCACACACACACACACACACACACACACACACACGGTTACAGGCACATAGTCATAAGCACACATCCATAAACAATGTATGCATGCACACGCATGTACATAAACATACATTTACATATTTAAGATAAAGTAACCTTTATCTTTGATAAAAAGATGACCACATACAAAAACGTAACCTTGCAGACACAAACAGAGACACAGACACAGACACAGACACACATACACACACAGTAGTATACAGTTCTGCATTTCTTGCTCTAAGCAATGTTTATAGTGCAGAATGAGTCAAACGAGTACAGTGGCTAACTGGCTCTACGGTGAAGTAGGTCATTATGTTGCTGCTGGTCACCTTTGCAGTGGATGAGAGCCCGTTTGCAATCCTCCTTCCTGAAGCCCAGGTCTTGTAGGCGATTCAGCTGACCCTCTGAAGAACACACCACACCACACCACACCACACAACACAGCATGCACACCATAAACAGCGTCTTAGAATGCAGGCAAAACATGTCTCTGAAGAAAGCAAAAATCCTTTTTGCTATTCACAAAGAATCAAAATGACAAGGATGGACTTTCCTTTTTTTTCCCAGATGGTGACAAGATGTACCGGTATAGACAGAGAACCACACTTAATCTAAGTTTTGACTAAGGCAGCCGTGGCCTACTGGTTAGCCCTTCGGACTTGTGACCGGAGGGTTGCCGGTTCGAACCCCGACCAGTAGGCACGGCTGAAGTGCCCTTGAGCAAGGCACCTAACCCCTCACTGCTCCCCGAGCGCTGCTGTTGTTGCAGGCAGCTCACTGTGCCGGGATTAGTGTGTGCTTCACCTCACTGTGTGTTCACTGTGCGCTGAGTGTGTTTCACTAATTCACGGATTGGAATAAATGCAGAGACCAAATTTCCCTCACGGGATCAAAAGAGTATATATACTTATACTTATAATCAATCGATTAATCATCATTAATTAATCATCATTCTATCTTGATCTTCTTACCCAGCAGCATCTCAGTTTTGTGCCTGAAGGAGTCCTTTGGCTTGGCAGGGGGGTCAGTGGTAGCGGTGGACGTGCAGAGCAGGGAGGCAGCGGCCGGGTCACTGGGACTGGGGGAGCCAGCGGAGGGAAGGGACTTGGCAATAGCCAAGAAGAGCTGCACGTCGTTATAGGACAGGCGGATGTCCAGGGCTGGGAACTGGATCTACAAAGGGCCAGACAGAGGCTAGTTTAAAACTTATATATTGATTTCCATCAAATCACATAAACAATCTAACAAGGCAGAATGTCTCTCTTCTAGAAAATTTGCATTTGATTTGTGCAGTTCAGTTGTGTGTGTGTGTGTGTGTGTGTGTGTGTGTAGGCACCACAGTCCTCCTGACCTCCAGAAGCGGGGGGAAGTCCTCGATGTTGAAGGCGTCCAGCAGGCCAGAGCTGCTCTGGTAGGTGGGGCTGCCACACAGCTCCATCTGTACGTTCACCGGGTCGATGATGGACAAGGCCGTCTCCTGCTCACTACCCAGTCGACATGAGAACACCTGGACACACACACACACACACACACTTTATTTTACAGCCTTTCAACATACACTCTCTCAATGCCATTGCTTAAATCACAGACTGTTTTCTATACAGAAAATCGGAAGTACCCCAAGCAGGGGCGTCACTAGACCTTATTCACTGGGGCACGTGCCTTAGTAAAAGTCTCCAGTGCCCCAGTAAAATTCTAGCGCTGCTCTCGCTGGAAACGGCATTCATGAGCGCATCTCCGTGCCTGCTTTAGTCATGACTCGAGCCTGTCACTTACCAGCCAATAAAAAAAATAAAACAAGGAAATAAAGAAAGGGGCCATTATAGCCAATCAGGAAATAGCACCTCTGTAGCTGGGTAAGATTGAACACAACAATCAATGAAAATCGTTTGCATGATTCTTCCGAGTGTTTTGTTGTACACACACACATACACAGCCTGTAAAAGAAGCCTATAGCCTACTGTTTGTGAAGCTGTCCTACTGTAAAACTAAACATAGCCTTCTGATAAACTATTCAGCTATTCAGAGATGGACATCAGAAAGTTTTTCCTTAACAGAGGCAGAGGGAAGAACAGTGAGGAGAGATTAATGGTAACATTAACATTTATGCTGGTAATAGCCAGTGCTGTGATTTGATCAATGGTTTCATGGCAAACTTAAATAAGTTTGCTGCATTTGCAAATGTAGCCTATAATAATCTACACAGAATCAGAGTAGCCTATAATATAGTATAATATTGGCTACATTTGCAAATTATCACCAAAAGTCAGTATGAAGGCTTTAGTAGGCTACTTTAGTAGGCTACAAAGAACTGCAGTATGCCTGGGAGGGAAGTATATCTCAATTTTGACTAAAAATAAGCTTCCCTTGTGTTAGTAGGAAAGCCTATTAAATTCATGCAGTGAGTATAGGCCTACTTATGCCTATGTGTTTGGATGTTGCTGGATAGTGGCTGCTACAGCAATTGAGGGAGAGAGTGCTGGAGGAGGAGGAGAAGGAGAAGAATGAGGAGGAGGAGGAGAAGAAGGTCGAAGAGAATGAGAAGAGAGGGGAGAAAGAGCACAAACTGGGCAGTCCAGTACCAGGCAGGGGGAGGAGGAGGAGAGAGAAAGACAAGGCTAGCCATTTATTTAATATTGCGCGCAGAATTTTTTTTTATTGGGAGTTGGGAGTTGGGGGCCTGTGCCCCAGCGAAGCTCTAGGTCTAGAATCACACCTGACCCCAAGTCCGGCTCGGATCACTGACAAGGGGTTGTGGCTGTGGAATAGGCATTGGAGGGTATGGATTTGTGAGTATGAGGGCACAGTCACCTCAATGCCAGCTAGGCTGCCAGAAAAGGGGCGATCCAGAAAACGAGGCTTGTAGGTCAGTACGGTGGTGCCTTTCAGAATGATGGCGTTAGTGTCCAGACAGGAGGAATCTTCCACTACCACAAACTCAGTTCCTGAAGAAAACCAAAATACACAAGAAAGAGTCTTAGAAGTCATAAAATGCAAGCATGGCTATCATAAATCCTACTGTACAAATGTGTGTATGCTATTCTGCTGTTGGTTACATTTTAGGCAAAGTGAACTTCCATCATTATCTTACTATCTGATCCAACTCAGAGAGCTCCTATTTAACTATACCTGTAACATTGATCTTGACCTCCAGGTAACGGTCCTGAGTGACGGGCACTGTGGACCTCTTGGTCACCACGCCACTTTTGACCGTTTTGGGCATGACTGCACCGCTCGTGCCACTGGAGTCGCTCCCACCGCTGGGCCAGCGTTGCCGTGGCGGCGCCGAGCCCTTCTCCACAGGCATGCGCAGGAAGTCCCGCACCAGCTGCAGCCAATCAAAGATGAGGAACACACGCAGGTTGTTCAGCACCACGGTGAAGCAGGAGGAGTCCCGTGTTGACCTGTAGGTAGGTAGTAGCACCACATCATATCATTATATAGAAACACATCATGCACAAATCGTATCAATCATTCTGCTATGATCATATCAAAGATATTATAACCTGCTAAGATACATATCCAAGTCATGTTTGCATGACTTTTCAGATCTTCACAAATCTAATTCTGAGGTAGTAAGTCATAAAGTAAAACATTGTAAACATGTATTAGAGAACAGGCATAAGCATTAAGATGAAGCATATGACAAATGTTGACGTGTTCACAATTGATGTGAACCACCCGCGCTGTGGTCCACCCTGACATCCGTCCAGCCCAGCGTCCCATCAGCTCCAGCTACCTATAGTGCAGCTCCAGCTGCAGGGAGGCCCGGTTGCTGCCGGTCTTGGAGGGCTGCAGGATGCAGTCGAACACGTTGTGCTTGCTCTCGCTGCCGCTCGGCCTCGCCGTGGAGCCTCCGTAGCGCGTGTCGTAGGCCAGCAGAGAGTGGGACACCAGGTTCACCGACTTGGAGCCGTTGGAGAACGTCTCAAAGAGCAGCTTGGACTTCATGAAGTCAAACCTGGAGAGAAAATGGATACAGGAAAAAGAAGATGGATTTATGACCAGATGAAATAGAAATAAACAAATTAACAAACTAAACAATTAAATTGAATTGAATAATTACATTAATATTACATTACAATTACATTGCATTGCTACAGGATTTTTTTCACCTAAACTGCTGAAGTGAAATACAACAAAAAGTTAAGACATGCAAGTACAAAAGCTTTCCCTTTTGCAGTGGCCACCCACCTGGCTAGAGACTTTTTGTGCCCGGTGGATTTGGGGCTGTCCAACAGCTCCAGACTGACATTCATCATGTCCACCAGGAAGGAGAGGCTGGTATACACATCACCACTCAGCACCGTCTACACGTCACAAGCACAACACACATCATCAACAAGGCCTTTAGGGACTACTTTAATTCAACTTTAATACAATATCACAGGAATACCAGACAGAAACTCAAAATAATGAATTACATGTAAAACAAAATTCAGCTCTACTTTAAGCAAACAAACTTACTACATTTTTACTCTATTTGACCACTCCTACTAAATTGTGTGAAGCTTGCCTCCACACAGATAAGATTCTAGTCTGACGAATGGCATCTCCTCCCTAGCTGCCCTGTAGATATGATCTATTTGAGAGTGTCTTACATAGTTGCTGGGGTCCTGCAGGTTGTACGGCCCTGTAGATATGATCTATTTGAGAGTGTCTTACATAGTTGCTGGGGTCCTGCAGGTTGTACGGCCCTGTAGATATGATCTATTTGAGAGTGTCTTACATAGTTGCTGGGGTCCTGCAGGTTGTACGGCCCTGTAGATATGATCTATTTGAGAGTGTCTTACGTAGTTGCTGGGGTCCTGCAGGTTGTACTGCCCTGTAGATATGATCTATTTGAGAGTGTCTTACGTAGTTGCTGGGGTCCTGCAGGTTGTACGGCCCTGTAGATATGATCTATTTGAGAGTGTCTTACGTAGTTGCTGGGGTCCTGCAGGTTGTACTGCCCTGTAGATATGATCTATTTGAGAGTGTCTTACGTAGTTGCTGGGGTCCTGCAGGTTGTACTGCCCTGTAGATATGATCTATTTGAGAGTGTCTTACGTAGTTGCTGGGGTCCTGCAGGTTGTACGGCCGCAGGAACTCCTCCACGGGCTCGCCCAGGTTCAGTTCCAGCAGGCCGCGGATCAGCTGGTACCGCTCCAGGTCCAGAGAACAGTGGACCGACGACAGGCTGCCGTGGATGGACATGTCGGGTACCGCGTGGCTCAACTCCCTAAGAAAGATAAAAGAGTTAAGACATAGGTAGGACACAGAGGAAGAGAAAGAAAGAGTGATCTGAAGAGGAATGTTTGAGCACTGATGCCACTGATACTTAGGTGGTGTCATCATACATCATACTGTAAGGGAAATTTGTTTTATAAAGGACAACATGATCTGTCTGTAACCTTTTCTCTTATACCTGTCGGTAACCTTTCAACCTTTCTGCCTGTCTTTAACCTTCCATATCAACTATTTATCTTTTCATATCACTGAATCAGCATATGTTCCAGACATGCAGAATTGAAACTAATGATGGTTAGATCCTCTCTGAAAACACACATCTTTGACCAACCCCAGTTTGTTCTGCTTTTCTTTGATATAAATATGGCTGTGTATGAGTGAAAGGTTGTCTAGTGGTGCACAGACTTTTCTGATGCATACGTGACCTCAGAGATTTATTAAACACTAACTATTAATACAAGCTCAGACTCCTCTCACACACACAGACACAGAGAGAGAGAGAGAGAGAGAGAGAGAGAGAGAGAGAGAGAGAGAGAGAGAGAGAGAGAGAGAGAGAGAGAGAGAGAGAGAGAGAGAGAGAGAGAGAGAGAGAGGTCTGGATATTGGAGGCTCACCTGTCCAGGTTGCGCTCCACCTTGAGCCGTAGGTGGCAGCGTTCCTGCAGCAGACTGCTCCCGCTGCGCCGCACCGTGTAGGAGGTGAAAAACAGGTCAGTGTCCGGCCGCTTGCCCGCACTGTCCCATGGCTCGCACGGAAGACGCTCCGCTGAGAAGATGTCCATCTCCTGCAGGTCCAGAGAGATGCAGTCCAACAGGCACACATGCTCCTCTGCAGGGGGGGGGAGCACACCCACAGATAGAGAAGATTTAGCAGCACGATCTGGTTTGGTTCTTAACGGGAGCATTTACTGCCTGAAATATCCGATTTTGTTTACCACGCTCGCAGTTATAGTGCTGGCCTGATGAGTCGCCTATTTACGCCATTTCAACGGCACATGAACGGTTAGACCAAGAATTCTCATCATGAAATTAAAATTCCACTGGAGCTCCAAGCGGATGTGTACACGCAGCCTTACAACACTGTTTACAGCTCTTTGAGTCACGGTAAAATGTAATTTTTGGTACATAGCTAATTTAGATACACCTATGGTGTTGGTGGTTGTGTTTATTTAGGAATCCGTCTTGGTTTGGATAGAAATGGATATTAAGTGACACATACACGCAAGACGGCGGAAATACAGGACCGGCGGTAATAGGGGGAGTTCCGATATTATGGTTAGGGACAGAGATATAACAATTTTTTTATAATAGTCGCCAGACATAATACTCTTTATTTTTCTTTCTTAAAAGAAATCCCATTGAAGGACTTTTTCCAGATATGTGGGGGGGGGGGGGGGGTTTAAATTATTATAAAAGTGTGCTTAGTTTTGACCTGCACTTGTTTTATACCTCTGAAACACCTACATGCCATTCAGATTTGGTTCAATTCATAAATGATTATAAAAGTGTGATTAGTTTTGGCCTGCACTTGTTTTATACCTCTGAAACACCTACATATGCCATTCAGATTTGGTTCACTGAGTGATCACAGCCCCAGTGCAGATAAACAGAAAACAAGTCAGAGCCTGTAAAAGCAGCCAGCCCAATCTGCCATCAGTTAGCATTAACAAACCAGTAAGCATTAACAAGCTCTGTGGTGGAGGTGGAGGAGGAGGAAGGGAGGGCTGTTGTGTTGTGACTCACCTGGGTTTAGGGAGATGTCTACGTCGGGCATCCTCCCTTTGGCAGCCTGCGGGCGGCCCAGGGTGAACCCTGAGCTGGGGCCTGAGCCTGAGCCTGAGGTAGAGGCCGAGGCTGAGCTGCTGGAGGATTTCCCCTTCTCTGCAGACTCCTCCTCACTAGGCTTACTGGCGCCCCCTGCTGGCGGAGTGCTCTTTACACGGTCCTTCAAACGAGAGCAGCACTTTCAGTCCAGCCGTTCACTCATGCGGTAGGTACATTGCCAACATCAAAGGCTCACATTTAAGCACACTGGCATGTTTTACAGAACATGTGCATATTTGTACATGTACATGTTGTACATATTATGCACACACATTGTACGAAATGTGTGATATACATCTTGGATTATGAAATATGGCAAAGCATTCCTTATGTGTGCAACACTATGTAGAGAAAATATTAGCTTGATGGTCTTTTGGGTCCCCACCATCGACTTCAAGGCAGCGCTGCTATACCTAACCCTAATGCCTTCCAGGCAGCGGTGCTTTGAAGTCGACGCTGGGGGCCTAAAAGACCACATATCGAAGTATTAGCAGAGAAAATGAAATGACCAATTACACAGAGGCACAGAAAGGTATGTGTATTGTAAAGTCTCTGACAATTCACAAGCTTTTCTGAGCAGTCTTTGGATAAGCTGTAACATCATCATGCATTATGGCTGAAAGATGAATCGAAATTGAAGTCACGATCTGAACTAATCCAATTAGCAAATCACAAAAGATGCAATTAATTGTGCCACTAACTCTGACCCCATGGTCAATAGTGTCACGTGTTATGTTTTTAAATGAATGCCGTCTTTGTGTGACAGACAGTCACGCTCATCAGTCTGAGGTACCCTGAGGCACATGCTAACTAATCAGATGTGGCCAATCATAAAGCTATATTTGGAAGTAATTTCAATGTTTTTGTTTTCATCCTTGGATTTACAGATAGCGCAGTTCAAATTTCATTGTTACCTTAATTGGTAATGCTTCAAATCATGTTTTAAATGTATTATATAGTGAATCTTGAGCTCAACTTACAGCATATCACAAATCAAACTGCGATCTTAAAAAAGAATTACATAATTTCCCCAAATTGCTCATCCTAATCATATACAGATGAACCAGTGTACCCTCATACAATACAATACAATTATGAACTTACATGTATAGTTAAGTCATAGAAAGAGAAGCATGCAGAGAAGAGAAGAGATTAATGACCAATCAGAAGAGAGAAAGAAACAGTCCAGGTCAACAAGACAAGTGGACACACCCTGATACCTTATAGTAGGCTGGGTCCTTGTATGAATTTGCATGCAATATCAAATTCTTCACAAAAAAAACAAAAATACAACTATTATGAATGTTAACAACACTATATATGGACACACACACATGGCAACAATATTATACACAGGATGATTACAGGACGACAAAAATAGAACTAGTAGGATTAAAATGATGGACTAAATGAGTGGCATGCATGCTAAGAATAGCACATAATTGGTGAGTGAATTACAAACCTCCTTCACACCACACCACACCAGTGCGGCTGTTACGAGGCCATGCCCCAGTCAGAAAATAACGACGGGCTGCATCCATGAAGCACTTTCCTTATATCATACATAGTATACAAATGTCAGGAAAACAGGAATGCTTACAGCAACTGTGTCCTGTTTATTGATGCCGTTTTATTCCCGCCGTTTTATTCCCATTACCCATACCTTGGTAATGAACCATATGTTGCATATATGTACTCATTTCTTTAGTACATATTAAAACTAAAAAGAAACTGCTCCATGAATGCCAATCTCTGCCAGGTTTGCACGAGCGTGGTGCAGTGCTGTGGTGTGGTGTGGTGCGTGGCATAGCGTAGCATAGCGGCTTGGATGGGCAGGACTCACCAGAGAGGGGAAAAAGGCATGTGCCATGGTAAGTTTCTCTACCTTGTCTCTGAGAGAGAAGGTGCCATGGGTGCCCGCGGACAGGAAGCTGTTGTGCACGCGCAGCTGGCCCAGGTTGGCCACGATCAGGCGGGGCGAGCGCGAGCTCTCGGGGATCAGCAGCACCGGCGCGCCCGCCTCGATGTCCAGCAGCACGCGCGATGCTCGCTGGGGACGCTCACGCACCTGTCAGGGAGAGGGAGGGGAGGGAAGAGGTCAGGTTAGGTTAGAGTTCGGTGGAAAAAGAGGGTGAGGGAAAGTTTCTTGTTTCTCTCCAAGTTTGATAACAGGGTTTTAGACTCCAACACTGCAAAATTTCTCTAGTGGGAAATTTGAAACAAGCTCATGCTCGCGAGCTAGTCCCCAGTAAGCATGCCCATGACCTTATTATTGCACTGTTGCACTACTGTTGGACTACTTTTTGCACCTTCACCATGACACTCACTCTCTTGAGCACCTTACCATGCACACAGAACTATAGGACTACTGTTGGACTACTTTTTGCACCTTCACCATGACACTCACTCTCTTGAGCACCTTACCATGCACACAGAACTACAGGCCAGTCCCGGTCCTGTCACTGCAAGCATCTCATGCTTGATCACCCTCAAGCACACTGTGGATTTTTTTATTTAATTTATATAGTATATTTAGTATTTAGTTTTTCTTATCTTCTACTGTCTCTATTGTACAGTGGAGTTTTGTTATATGTTTATACTTATATTTACCATTTCTGCTGTAAGTGCATGTTGTGTGTGATGTCTGTATGCGACTGAGACCTTGAATTTCCCCTTGGGGATCAATAAAGTATCCATCCATCCATCCATCCATCCATCTATCTATCTATCTATCTATCTATCTATCTATCTATCTATCTATCTATCTATCTATCTATCTATCTATCTATCCATCTATCGGCAACACTGTTTGCTGAGAGATGTCTGAAGTGTGTAGATGAAAATCAAGTGCACTGAGCGATGCATCGCACTACCGATCTAATACAGTGTTTCCCATACATTTACTTATTTGTGGCGGCCCACCACAATATCAATACTGACCACCACACAATGATTTTTCCAGGTTTTACTAAATTGTACTTAAATCTGGTTAGCATCATAACCACGCTGCACTAATTTGTTAAAAACTGTTGCATTCAAGTTAATTCTGCAAACCTACCACCACAAATAGAATTCAATTCTGTGGGAAACACTGTAATAACAATGCAAAGAGACAGACACCTGCGAGGAGCTGTGCAGTGACTCACTAAGCAGTTTAGAGATTGCACAGTACTAGAGGGCTGCAGGATTGAGCAGAGAGAGAAGGCTGCATAAGTAGATTACCGTTGCCCTTTTCGATGCGATCACTCAAAAGTGAAATCAATCGAGAGCAAGGGGGGCATTAAGCCTTTGTAATGTGCCGCTACCGAACCACTCACTCGCCCTAGAGGCCGGTATCTTAAGATTAGGGGACCAGTTGGACAGGCCAGCTCAGTGTCCCTCCCCATCATGCCTCAAGGACACTTTCACACATTCAAAGAACCACCCCCGTCGGTCAGAGGAAATGGGAGCTGACAACTTCTCAGGTCAAACTATGCCTTCACAGCGGGTGGGGGCTATAATAGTCTGAAAAGCACCTGGACCAGTGCTGGCTATTTTTAACAACAAGCACTCTGACCACAGGAAGCTCACAACAAGCGCTTGGACCACAGGAAGCTCTTGCTCTCTACAATAGGTAAATATAAGCAAATGATTGAACAAACACTAAAGTACCATTAGTGGGATTGTCCACTGTATAATTTAATATGACTGTATAATCAGTCATTTGACTGATATGCCCATATTCCCTAATTTTATGATTGAGGGGCTTAAACTGTATGAAGAAAGAGTCAGCAGTCTACAATAGAGTAAAGACAGCCTACATCACAAAAGTCCTACAATATAAAGAAATTCTGACAGTAGCACATTTTTAGCTGGTCTCTGCGACACTAATAACAAAGTCAGACAAATAGGAATGTCTTTGTGTCTGTCTGTCTGTACAAAGAGAACAAAGCTGCCCCGATAGAGATTACCAACATGCCTGTCTGCGAGGTCACAAAGAAAACAAAGAATGTGTTATCATATAATTATAATTAGCATAAAAGGTTCCTGCTATAGGCTAATGCCTTTGTCACAAGGTCAAAACTTTCCAGTGTCTTGTCATACTGTAGGCTTACAATGACTCAAAGTGAACACACCGGCTAAATCATTTAATAAAAATAAAAACAAAACACAGCTTCTAATACAGACATAAAATGATTCTGCATGCATCCCCTAGTGGCTAAGAAAAGATACACACTCAAGAAACTTCCTGTCCCTGCCCCCAGGAGTCTACTCACCGCCTGGCCCTCGACCGCAGCCCTCTGCCTGCCCAGGACGTCCTGGAGCTGGGTGAAGTGCTGGATGAAGGCCACCACTTCTGCCTGGAAGCGCTGGGTGTGAACGTACTGCACCGAGGCCATCTGGAGAGACACCTTGATGTCGCACTCCCGATGCAGATATGGATCAGGCTCACCATACCTTTAGGAGACAGGCAGTTCAGAGAATAAGATACCACACAAAATAACTCACTAAAAAAAATACATAACGTATGAATATGAATTTAAAATAATCTTGTTAATAATCACAGTGGGTCCAAACATCATTCTGTTTGTACAAGATGAGTCCAGTGAACCACACCATTCTTTTTATATGACCCTGAAAGCCATTCTGAGGAAACCCATTTATTATTTATTCCCCATAATGGACTCCAGTAAGAACAAAAACAAGAGGACAGGAAGTACTTGTGGATGTTGTAGACGAGAGCCTCTCCGCCCCGCGTTGTGAAGCGCTCTCTGTAGAGATCTCCATGAGGGGTTAAGTCACTCAGAGACAGGCTGCCCAGACTGCCCTGCAGGGCCAGATCTCCATCTGTAGAGCACACATCACATTCCACCCAAAGGAGTGAGAACAAAGCCACATCACATTCACATACACACATACACACAGAATACAATAACAACCAACAAGGTTGCAATATGGTTATGATATTTTATCATATCATATTTCATCCAAAGTATCCATTATGCTTACATTCATCTGCTGTATCAAAGACCTAAGCATCATGTAGCAATAGCAATTATAAGCAAAATATAGCAATACTAACCAATCATTTCCATGTGAGTGAACAATTTGGAGACACTGGCTTTTGCAAGCTCAGTCGTTTTCTTGTTGAGCACAAGAGACAATGCGTGGACCTGTCCAGGAAGACACAGAAGAATATTTTCAGTAAAGAATAACAAAAATAGGAGTCTTTCTGAGTAACAAACATATCAGCCCACCTAGCTACTTATGTTAAATTCAAACACTTGAATTTACTTTACTTTTTATTTACTTGAAATAACACTTTTTTTTTCACATAAAAATCCACAGTTACCTTAAGATCAAGCTTGGTGTTCACCCTATCCTCCAGCTCCTCTTCATTAATCTCAGGGTAGATATCCGTCAGGTCACTGGGGGAGTCATTGTCCAAGGGGTGCCCTGGCATCGGCTGGGGAGAGTTGGGCGGCAGCTTCACAGCGTGGTTGTTAGCTGTGGAGCCAATCCCAAAGAAGTCCAAGATCACCACCCAGGTCTGCAGGGTGATGAGCACGTCCAGGCAGTTGAAGTCGACGTCAATGCTGCGCCCGATGCTCCCGTAGCGAGTCTGGAACTCCGGGTGACGCTTGTCCACCATCAGCACGTTGATGTGCACCAGCGATTCGTCGAAATCTGGCGGAGGGTGCGGAGAGGGGGTGTTCCGCGACGGGGAGGGTGGGGGTGTGCTGGGGCAGGTGGGGTCCTTCTTCTTGCGGGTGGCGGGCGAAGGTGCGCTGGGGTGCCTCTGGTAGAACTGGAAGACATTTTGAGCCTCCTCCATGTGGGCTGGCAGTGAGCGGGGCATTTCGGGGTACAGAGCGTTGGACGAGGAGGGGCAGGACTGGGAGAGGTACTCCTTGGGGGTGAAGGTGGAAGGTTTGGGGGCCCCTCGGGACACGATGAGGTGCTTGTGCTTGGATTCGGGGTTCTGTTCTAGCAGATCCTCCATGAGCAAGGAGCGCAGAGCGAGCTGGACTGAAAGCACGTGAGGGTGGTCTTTGGTGAACTCCCCCTCCAGGTCCTGGAACCGGAGGCTGACCAAACCCTGGGAGCCTTGGGAGAGGTCAGCGCTGAGCTGCACCTGGAGCTCGGCCACACAGAAGGTGGCCCTCACCTGGGTGAACGAAGGCGGCTGTAGTGGAGAACTGTGGTTCTGGAGAGGGAGCGGGGTGGAGAGAGAGGAGGACAAAGAGGAGTAAGACAGGTTCATGTGGGGAGGGTCACGTGCAAAAAGCCCCCCCTGGGGGTCTGGGAAGCGGTGTGGCTTGGTGGAAGATGGGGTAGGAGGGGGTGGGGTTGGTGGCTGGCTCGGTGTTGCCCTCTGGTCTTCGATAAGTGAGAGGTTATCCAGAGTCTGGAGAACCTGCTCATAAACTGGCTTGCACAGACAAACCTGTAGAGTAACAGAGAGAATACAAATGAATACAAATGAAATGAAACATTTTTCATGAAAATATATTCATTAAACATTACTGAAATCATGCAAAACTGATTTAAGTACTAAAAGCAACCATACCTGGACAGCGTTGACAAATTTGCCCTCCACTCTGAGTAATCCAGTGCTATGAAATGAGTCATCACAAGACAGATAGGTGAACTGGCTGTCTACGTCTATGGGGACCTTCTCCAGGGTGAACTGTATGGTGGTGTCTTTCAAAATATGGAATGCTAAAAAAAAAATCAAGGAATGGAATGTCACCAGTAATGGAATGTCAGGGCTAGGATCAACACAAGTTTAATTAAATATGTGAATTAATTGTAATTTTTTTTTAATGCACTGGCAGCTTAGTTTATCCTCTCACAGATGCCCTCAGTGCTAATGCACTATGTGCAATCCTTTGCAAATCAACAATCTGAATGTTAGGTAATCATTAAACAAACTCACCTTTTCCCCTACTTAGTACCTCAAAGAAGTCATGTCGAGTGAACTGGGGCTCATCCTGATTGAGACTTTCGTTATGTGATGGAGAGAAACTAGAGTTGGAGCAGACATCACTTCGCAGTCCCTTTCGTTGCATCAGGTGACAGGTGTTGAGCGAGTACAGCCTGATGTCTTTCACTTCCACTTGTAATCGTTCCCCTTCGGAGTCCTGTCCTGCTATGAAATTCTGGATTGTTATACTCCCAAGATGTCCGACAAGAAGCTCTGAGTGACCAGGTTTTCTGGGAATGGACACAACAGGTGACTCAATGCTGATGTTTAATGTTAGCTTCACCAAAAAAGAATCCAAGCTTGGCTCTTCCTCTGGCAGTGTTAAATCTTCCTCATCATCAAAGGGATCCAGCTGCCAGTTACTCTGACTTTGAGTTCTGGATCTCCTGGATGGGGTTTCAAAGAGAGACACCATTCCAGTATACTCAGCAGTTTTGTTTGCGAGCACCGTGGATACTTTAGAAGCAGCGGTCTTCAGCATAGAGCGGAAGTTGTCCTCCACCTCATTGGCTGATAGACTGAGCTCTTTCAGGAATTTAGCTGAGTGATTGTAGTGCAAGGAAGCCATCTGGAGCTGTAAGGAGCACTCCCCTTGAGACTTCTCCAGAAGACGGAAATTTAGAGCTTCTGATGGTGCCATTCCTGGATTGGAGAAGAAAGCCATACTCTCGGAAGTAGGAATCTCTTCTACATTCCCAATACTGACCACAAACTGGCCTCTACCACCTTCCTGAGTTAGGTCCACCAATTGAATGCACCCAAGGGAACCATTGACATCCAATCTGCTTCCCATGGAAACGTTGACTTTTGTTCCATTGATACTGGCAGTTGCTATTTTCATGCCTTTCTTTTCTCCACCCAGAACAGTACCTGTAGAGACTGTCCGTAGCAGCAATAGGTTCAATCGGTGAATCTCCACAGTGAACTCGATGTTTTGCTCATAAGTGGACTGAAAGGTTTCGTCTTGGCCCTCTCCATTAGGCAGTGGTGATATTTGTTGTGTCGAGGGCGAACATGTGCTTTCTTCCTTTGGGAATGACTGCTGGAGGAACTTGAGCAATTCCACCATGGTTTCTGGATTGAGAATGATATCCAAGTTATTCACCTGCATGGAGGTCACCTGAAGGGAGCTGTCCAGGTTCATAGAGGGGCAGTCTGAGCTAACAAACTGGTACTCCAGTTTTATGAGTGCCTCCTGGTCCTTGAAAAAGGAACTCATGGGAGACACTTTCTCAAAAGGCAATCCCGATGACTCCCGATGGAGGTCTGAAGGCTCGGGGGACCTTCCATCAGGAGAGACAGGGGACGTCGGCTGGCTCTCTCGGAGACTACCGGTAGGCACATCAAAACTTAGGTGCTTGTGGGAGGCCACCAAAAGGTCAAAGTCCGACCCATAGGTTTGTAGGGTGTCCACCAGAAGGAGCCCGTGAACCGTGAGGGACACCTCAGCATCGTAAGGCCGTTTTACAAAATGGGCGTTTGTGCCAAAGACTTTCAGCACAGAGATATACCGCCCACCACTCTCAACACCAAGCTGCATATAGTTGATGTTGAACTCTGCTAAAAGCAGCCTGGATTCCACCAATACTTCCCTCGTATGCTGCTCCAGGGTCATTACACTCTGAGTGAGGTTTTTGGCAGACCCCTGCAGTTTCCAGGAGCTGTCCTCCCTCTGAAAGATCTTCTCGTGACGCAGTGTCAAAGGGTCAGGAGACTTGAGGCTCTCTCCCTTGCTGTAGCCCTTCTCCTCCTCGGCTGTCGTGCTGCCCAGGCGAGTCAGGCAGCTCCTCAGTGCGGTCATCTTCTCCAGGTTGATGTGCACCTTGAGGTCGGGGAGGGTCCCTGAGAGAACCGCTCCGGGTAGCTGGGGGTCCGAGGTGTAGCGGAGCCTCTGCTCAAGCTGCAGCAGCACGTTGAACTTCTCCACCACGTGTGTCGGGCCGACTTCGTTCTCCTGCAGGTGCTTCCAGTTGTCCTTGTAGCGGCCCACCATGATCTGAAGGTCTTTGAAGGACAGGGAGTACTTTTCGTACAGTTTCCTGCTGTAGGCCTGGGCAGCTTCGGGTGACGAGAAACTGGGCAGTTCTGGGCTCTTGACGCGGTCTTTGAACTCAGCTTCTGGTTCTGGGGGAGGGGACTCTGGTGGCGTTGCTAGCGGCGTCTGATACTCCTCATCACTCAAATCATCTCCATCTGACTGTGTAATCTTCACTTTTGGTTTTGAATCCTCTGTTAGGAAGAAGGAGGAACTTAAATAAGCTGAGAAAAGTACATTACAGTCACACAGCATAGCTATTGTCACACAATATGAGTGCTCTCAGTTCTGTAAATTGACCACATACCTTGTGAATTAGTCAGGAGGATGCGACCAAGATCAACAACCACCAACATGGGATCTCCTGACTGAAAGTCATCAGGAAAGATCACTTGTGGGGCACATATATCCAGCTTCATTGTCCATCGTTTGCCGTTCTCCTGTAAAGGCAAGGTCAAACCTTTGAGTGATACAAATAAGCAAAAAGCCCATTTTTCACCTATTCATACTCATTTCACACAAATATTTATGTATAGATCCCTACGTACAATGAACTCGCCGACAAGCAGCTGATCAATAGTCTGCCTGATTTCTGCTTTGGTTTGCATCTTCAGCTTGTTGTACTGCCGTCTGGCAGCCTCTGCTACTCTCAGCTCCAACTCTGACTGGTATCCAAACCCTGAGCCATAAAAAAAAAAAAAACAGTAGCACAATCACTCCCTTGGCCAAGACTAGAAATAGACATCAAGAGTATGGTGTTAATGTAGGATTTAATCATACCGTACCTGAGGTATGTACCCTGCCCTTGTAGAAAAAGTCGGCCACCTTTTTAATGGCCTGGGGGTTATAAATGATGTTTAGAGGGCTGGTGTTGACCTCTAACCGCCGCTCATATTTACACCTGACGGGGTTGCGTTCATATATCATCTCAAAGACAGGAGCAGCCGAGGACTCAGCGCTGGGAGCTATATGTAACAGCATGAAACAAGATACAATGTGCTTTTTTAAACCACAATGTTCCATTTGTCTAAAATATAGGGCAAAAATACAAGCCTGTGACAAAGAGGGTAGACAGCCAAATAAGACATCCCAATAAGACATTGTGTTTGCAGAATCATTTGCCTTCGAAGTCTGCAAAGTCAATACTCTTTCATCATACAATATAGAAGCAACTCCATTTTTTCCTGAAGCACTAACCTGAATCTGTACTTGAAGGCTGTCCAAAAGGTTGATTTATGGCCACAACAACTTTATCCTTGAGGAGAAATAACCATATATTAAAAACCACAAAAAACATGTAGAGAAGCCATAAACATTTTGATGGCAGTACAAAAAAGTCCATATGAGGTAGTACACTATTGGCTATATCTATATAAAAGACATTCCCTTAAATAATATGAAACAATACTTGCAACTTCTAAGCTCTTACTGTTTTAGGAGAGACAAGGACAGGGAAGATTGTGTCATGGGTGGTCAGGTCTCTCAGAAACAGGCCTCCCAGCTTGACAGTGAGACAGGAGGACTCAGAGCGGGGAAGAGACTCCACACCAATCTTGACACCTGTAAAACCAACAACACAGCTCAAATCCACAACCCTACAAACACAGTTATTACAGACTAAGAATTCTTCTTGTAAGCATAACAACAGACTCTAATACCTGAAAATTCCAGTTGAATGACACCAGTCTCTTTAGATGCCAAAGCGGTCTTTTCTTGATGTAAGAGTGTCACAGACGCCTTCTCGAGCAAAAAGTCCAGCCGGGCAAAGAGATGATCCCTCCTTGTGAAAGTGTTGAGAGTCTGGGAGTCTTCCAATGGGTCAAACAGCTCATCTGGGTCAGCTGCAAAAAAAAACAGATATTTTAGTTTCCACACATTCATTCTTGCTTGTGAACATTTTCTTCCATAATTAAAAGTGATGTGGTATAGCTTAGCTTTACATCTATTATTGACAAAACAGTAAGCTCAGTGGAATCCCTGAAGATGTGAAATATATTTGACGGCCTTTGGGCTTCCCAAAAAGCTTTCTATGCAGTAATTTATTTATTCATCCACAGCAGGGGTTCAACATTATAAACTGGAAGGCCATCAGCTGTTGGCATCTTTAGCCAAAGGACTTGTATTTCTATCAGTAGTGACAGAACTCCTTCTTAAAATCCTTTCTGAGTTCCACCAAATGAGCTAGACAGACATACTGTAGACCTCATAAATTAACCAGAGCTGCCATTAAACAGGCTGACCTAGTATATCCCATGAGCCAGGGCCTGGCAGAAGGTCATCTGGAGCTATTCCCTGGCCGTCTGGCCCGCTTTCTGGGCCCTGCGAGTCTCCGTACCAGCCTCCCCAGCCAGGGAACCAGGACTGCAGGTACTGGATCATCCCAGAGCTCCCACTCTTGGGTATGGAGCCCGTCGGAGATAAGCAACCCGGATCTGAGATGGGCTCTCTTAAACTCTGTTTTGGATGGGGCAGATGAAATGGAGAGGAACAACACAGAATATATTTAATATATAAATCAATACACACCATTTGGGGCAAATTTTCAGATCTACCTAACAATGATCCATATTATCAGTATCAGGCTTGTGGCAATGCAATTGCAGTGGTTGCACGAAAGTAATTTCTGCATATTTTCACATACTATATATATAATAATAATAATGATGATATAATGATGATGATATAATGATAATAACACAACTCTTCCCCTTGGAATTATAAGGTTATATCCATATTCTGAGTAGTTCTGAGATATTGTGCTTGAAAGTTTTAGAGTTCCATAGAGTTATACTAATAAGTGGAACAAACCTCCAAAAATGTAACTACAAGAAACACTTCACCTCACCTTCTTAAATTGTCACAAAATAAGAATGTCAATAACTCAATTTTGACAAAAATGTCAGATAGAACCTTATAATTCTAAAGGGAACGATTGCTAGAGGTGTAGAAAACCGGACACTCATGTAATACTTGGACAACTGCAGTATTTCAGGACATTCCCTGTGATAGTCGGGCAGTTCTCTCTTTAACATTTGAAAGCTGTCTGTGGCCTTAAGGCCATTTATGCTAATGCTCTTTAAAGTCTTCTTGGCTTGCCTCTGCAATCTCCTCCTGTTTACGGAACCGGTCGTGGACGATCTCTCTCAGGCTCTGCAGTTCCTCCAGGGTCTGCTCCTCCTCCATCCTGTCTAGTTCGTCCTGGACAAAGAGGAAATGAATATGAATATGGAACCAAAGACATGAAATAATGTTCAACCACATAAAAACATAGTCATTTGCATGCAACATGTTTCTATAAACATAAACAAACATACAATAATAATTTGCACATATGTCTGTAAACCTTGCAAAAACCTTCAACTATTTTAAATAACTGTGTTTCCCATCCCCCTCTAAAATGTTATGTCTTTTTATTGCTTATTTTGTTTTGGCTTATTTGTACATTTCACTCCAACTATTGTGTACTATTTCTTTTGTTGTAGTTTAATTGTGATTGCAAACTTGGCATCAGTGAAAATGAGGACTATTTTTGAACTCATTTGAACTTCTGAGAATAAATAAAGAATGAATGAATGAATGAATGAATGAATGAATGAAAGAAATAAGGTCTGTTTTTTTCTATTTTGGTTCTAGAAATGTTAAACCTGTTATTAGACGTGTTAAACCCTACTCCTGAAGGCGAGTTTGTTTGGGAGTGAAGGCTCCTACCTCCTGCTGCGGGCTCAGAGGGAGGCCCTTAAGCCGCTGGACATAAAGAGTAGTGTAGAGTAGGGCATCCCGTGCCCTATGCAGAGCGAAGTTCCAGTTATGGCGCCGTCTCTGCTCCCGGATGGTGCTCAGGTTGGCGTTGATGGCAAACATCCACCACTGTCGGCAGCTGGAGAGACGGAGGTTAAAAGCACTTTGGGGTGAGGAACAAGACCATTTACTGACATAGTGTAAGTGGTGTCTAAAAGTCTGTCAGTCCTTTACAACAATTCAATACTTTCTGTGATGAGGACAATAATTAGGCTAAGAGCCATCTCAGACTGAGGAGCTGAACTGATGTATCTTTTTGGAATCTCTATTCATATAACAAAATCAACTCACTTTCCTGTGATGGGGACTTTAGGCCTCCATTTGCGAAACAGCATTTCCCTCTCCCTGCGGTCCAGCTCCTTCAAAAAGGCCATGATCTGCTGGTACTGAACCTGTGGTTGTGGAGGACACAATCTCTCAGCACCTTCAGTATTTCTAGTACTATTCAATTCAGAACTACATCCACCTCATAAGCATTATTCATAACATGATTTAGACATGAATCAATCCCGTCTGTTAGGTGTTGTACCTGGGACAGCTTGAGAGCCAGGGGCTCTAGCTGCACTTGGCCGTGGATGCGAGGGGTGTGGCGGGAACGGAGCGGTTCTTTGGACGCGTTCCTCCGCAGCAGCACGGAGGCACACACCGGCTCGAAGATGTACTGGTGCTCTCGGCTCTGCATGCATTCGGTCATGGTGTCCTGCGTGGGTGCGAAGAGACAACATGATGGGGGAGGATAGAGGCGACTGCCACGATCAGGCCTGATAATGCTGATTTACACTTGAAAGCATATAGACAAAGATGACCAAGAGCACAAATATCAAAACTACAGCTACGTACAAACGTTTGCGTGCATATAATCAGAAAGAGTTATTTTCAGGGCAGAAAGATATTGTAATACTATAATTATTAAAGCATTATGCTCGGAGAATTACAACACAGTTTTATAATAGGGAAGTACATCTGACCAATAAGTAAAAAAGAAAATAGTATAAATTAGTTTAACTTTACTATAGGGCAATTCCACGCAAAAACTGCCACATCCATAACGCCAACTAAATACCACGGCATTGTGTTGGCGTTATGGATGTGACAGTTTGGCGCAGAATTGCCCTATAGTATAGTTACCGGTAGTATAAATGAATAACACTAACCTACAAAAGGGGTAGGCTCTATTTCAGGGGATATATCAAATCCATTCACAAGTCAATCAAGCAAACAGCATGACGACAAAACAAATCCGTTTTTCCAACTGTACAGATGCATACCTGAATCTCAGTAGTGGGCAGGTCACCTAGCATGGTGCTGCTGGTATCCCAGTAGACGCTGAAGTCCTCGATCTCCAGCTGCTTCTGTCGCATGAGCTTCTGAGCCTGTGGACAGAACAATCTCCATTCACCTCTTCAGGAATACATAACAAATGCTGGTGCTCAAAGATGACTGTTAAGTTTCAGACTTATGTGCATTATTTCTGAGGCAAGACTGGAGGCTCACCCGTTCTGAGGGAGAATTCTGAGCAGAGACATTCTTGATGCACACTCCAAATGCAAATGGTTTCTCTGGGTTGGAATAGTTATCTTCAAATCTTAGATGAACACCTTGAATGTTCAGCTAAAAAGAAACAAAGTTGTCAGTAACACAGAAGAGCAACTTTGTACATGCTACACACTTTCACAATGTACACTGAATATCCCCACTAAGAAGATAAAAAATAAGTGATTTTGCTTTTTAAGACAATTTAAGAAAAGCAGAATTCTTGGCAGTAGACACATAAGGAGTTTCTGGGTCAAGGATCAGCATCCGTGGACTAAAAATGTGTAGCGCTGTGCAGTGGATTCTGTATCATCTGTGTGGGGTCAGTATTTCTCAGGGGAATTTGAGGATTATATCTATCATGTTAATTATTTGCCCCAAACTATAAATCCCAAATAAAAAAACAGTATTTAAGAGATTTATGGAGATCAACTCCAAACAGTAAACACTGCAGTACACTAGTGGGTACGTAATCCATCTTGCTGCAAATGCATGGCTTACCTCAATGTTTTCCACTATTCTGGTGACCACCGAGGCAGTGACCGAGTACCAGTATGATTCCCCTTTCTGCTCACACTCGCTCTGCAGTAAAGAACACATTTCAAATAGCCTCAAATGAAATGATGAAACCCGTTTACCAGGTCATGCCACCCCATTTCAATGTAACAGTGTATATATAACAGCAAAACATAACTGGCAAATTCAGGAAAGATGCATTATTATTACAGAGATTCATCATTGTTATTAAAGAGATTCATCATCAATATCATTATCAACAAATGTGGCATGTGGTAGTACTGTGCAATTATGAGTTTGCAGATTTATTGTGACACTTAGCAGTAACACAAATCTCCCCAGACAGAAACATCATGGCTCACTGCCAAAGCACAAACAGCATTTTATGCTCGTGCTTTTCTTCTAATTGACGGGTCGAGCCAGTTTTCCTCCCACCTTCCACTTGTCCTCCAGTGCCTTGAGCAGCTGTTTCTTGCGCTCACGCTCCGCCTCCTTCTCCTCTTCCTCGTCAAATTCCAGAGGGCGGGCGGGCCCAATAATCAGGTTCAGCTGCGACATGGAGATGACCCATGGCTCACTGTGCGGCCGGTAGAATGGGATCTGCAGGGTGATCTTCCCAATGAAGCCTATAACAAGCACAGAGTCCAGTGATAAATAATATGTCGCATTGAATGCTCTGGTGATAGTCTGTGCTAGAGAGAAGCTAGTCAAATACTGCATGTGAGATAAGGCAAAACAAGAACGTCATATTCTTTTCTTGCCAAACAAGAATGTCTACATTCAACTGTAATGCATCTATGCAGACACTAATTCTAATGACTGAAGTCAACTTATCTTCATGTGGTGACTGCAAAATGAATCATGTAGAGATGCACAAAGTGTAATGAAGCTGTACTGATAACTGCAATTCTATAGTTACAGTTTGAATATTCAGCAGATGAGTTTGTATGGTGTCAATTTTTATGCCTAATATATTGAGAATCAAAACCCAGAATCTGAGAATGAAAACTCAGAATCTCTAAGCAAGACTAAGAGAACCGAAACAGCAAAGGACCTTGTGAAAAGAAATAATTTATTTTAGAAGAAATTGATATAAATGAAAGTACTCTCGTTTGCAGAATTGTGTTGGTTAGAGATCATTCGCTTGGTTAGAGATTCTGAGTTTTCGCTTTTCATTCTGAGTTTTCGCTTCGGATTATTAATATGTGCATTCTGAGCATATTAATAATATGCATTCTGAGCAGAGACATTCTTGATGCACACTCCAAATGCTAATGCTTCTCTGGGTTGGAATAGTTATCTTCAAATCTTAGATGAACACCTTGAATGTTCAGCTAAAAAGAAACAAAGTTGTCAACAACACAGAAGAGCAACTTTGGACATGCTACACACTTTCACAATGTACCCTGAATATCCCCACAAAGAAGATAAAAATGCAGTGATTTTGCTTTTTAAGACAATTACATAAAAGCAGAATGTTTGGCAGTAGACACCTAAGGAGTTTCTGGGACAAGGATCAGCATCCGTGGGCTAAAAATGTGTAGCGCTGTGCAGTGAATTCTGAGTTCGGAGTGTTCTAAGTTTTCAAATATTCTTTTTTTGCCAAACAAGAATGTCTACATTAAATTTTACTGCATCTATGCAGACACTGATTCTCATGACTGAAGTCAACTTATCTTCATGTGGTGACTGCATGAATCATGCAGAGATGCACGAAGTGTAATGAAGCTGTACTGATAACAGCAATTCTATAGTTACAGTTTGAATATTCAGCAGATGATTTTGTATGGCATATATTTTTATGCCTAACATGTTGAGAATCAAAACCCAGAATCTAAGAACGAAAATTCAGAATCTCTAAGCAAGACTGAGAGAACCGAAACGGCAAAGACCTCATGAAGAGAAAGAATTTCTTTTATAAGAAATTGACATAGATGACAGTGCTCTCGTTTGTAGAATAGTTAGAGATCATTCCCTTGGTTAGAGATTCTGAGTTTTCGCTTCTGATTATTAATATGTTAGGCATTAAAACTGACACCATCATTTTCTCTAAAGAGAATTGCACAACATACAAAATACAGTTAAAAAAAAAACACAGAGAACAAATCTCATTAATTCCAACATATCAATATGCCATAAGGACTACCGAGACAAAGAAGCAGGTGTGCAACCATTGTGGGAAAATAAATCTCACAGACCTGCTTTGACCTCAAAGGGCAAATCAAACTCCCTCAGAGCATCCTTCCGCAAGGGTAGATTTTCCAACTCCACCGCCCCTGCAAAAAGCAACAACATAGTGAGGGCCGGCCTAGTAACACTGGAGGCTGAAAAAGAACTACTGACCAAGTCCCATTATTTAGGTACCATACCTTTCAGAAGGGCGATGGAGAGCTGGTCAGTGTTCAAGTTACTGACATATTTGCCAAGGTATGTATTCAGTACCCAGGCAACAAGTCCCTCCAACATTATGAGTTGTTGTTGGAAGGGGAGAGTTAGAGAGTCGAGTGGTCAGCGTTCACACCATGAGTCTGGAGTCTGAGTTGAGCAACACAAACAGCAAACAAGACATTGCTTAGCATTTGTAGATTTCACCTGATCTTTGTAAAGATATCGGACAAACCATAGACAAGTTAATATGCCCGGATAGGCCTGCAGTTCATGTGCACAACAGTAAAATATGAGACGACGCTGGCAACAGACAGGATGCAATGAACACACAGTTTTGAAGCAAAGTAACAGTTATCGATAGCATTATAGACGTTAGACAAAGCAGTCAATGCCTAGCATGTTCTGTCGTATATGGGTAGGAAAATGACTAAATCACTGATACAAATGAAAGACCAATTTAAGCACATCGGAAAATCAAATTAGATACGCGTTGAAGAAGCTTGAATTTGACATACTAAAATGTAGCTAGCTGCACAGCTAAGCTAACATCATGTTACTCGAACTTACCATAGCTTGCCAACAAAATGAGCATTATGACAATAAGTTTAGCATGTAACTGTGATCAAACCAGCACTGAGTTGCAAAAACGAACCTCATTTCTTGTTAAATATCTCCTTGAAAAGGGAACTAAACGTTGATAGACCACCACTTGACGTGGTGACTTTCAGTTCATAGTAAGCTAGCTATGCTAGTCACTATCTGGTGCAACACCTAGTAACATTAGCTAAGTTAGCTAAAGAACAACTAGAGCGTGAAATGTGTTGTGTGCCCCAATGTTTCATAACATACTGAAAACTTTCTCATCTCAAATGTAACTTTCCCCCCTTGTAAGTTGTAACGTTAAGATGAAAGTCATGTGAGACTAAACAATCGATGAGACAGTTGCGCTTACTGAGATGTCTAACGTTAGGTAGCACTGGGAGAATTGGTCCTGTCATTCTAAAATACTAACAAGGCATTATCAAAATGTGACAACTTACCATTTTGCTGCATATATCAATGTGTCTTTTAGTCGTTCTGATAATCAAATTCCATTTTCAAACACTCCAGCTAACCAGTCTGTTAGCTGACAACTGAAAGTGTCCTTGTCAACAAAATATAAACAGTAACTTCAACTTGGCTTGTTATTCAAAACCTAACATAATAGTTCCCCGGGCTGGCTGACACTGGTGTCGGACAGTCCTCCCCATCAGCAGCATCAAAACACAACGATTCAAAAAAACAAAAGTAGTTGTCAAAATGCCATTGTGGTCACTAGAGTGCACAATGCACTGGAGACAAGGTTGTGACTGGGTAGATAGACAACGTCAACATGAGATGCTAGCTAGCTTTTGGCAGCTCTCATGATAGCGTAGCCAGCTATGCTAGCTAGCTGTGTGTACTTCTGTTGTGAAACTCACTGGCGCAGCTAGCTGTGATACTAAACTGACCAGCTCACGATGTATCAAAGTATAGGCTACTGAACAATTTGGTAGTCTTTGCTAAAATACGCCGCAGAGTTGCTATCGATAAAACTACAAACAAAACAAATAATGTCTCCTGTCAGTATGAGACTGCTTGCTTTCTCTTTCTTCTCCAAAGTCACATAAAAATAATAAAACAACGCTTCCTGATATGACAGCAGTTCCAACAGTGTTTTTCCTGTCACGTGACAAAAACATACAGGCAGCAGCCAGCATGAAATTCTGAACACTGCGGACATCTAGCGTCCGGATGTCAGATTGATTCGATTTTATAGGTCCGATTTGGAGCGCCACATCTGCGAGTTCCACACAAAAATATCTTTCCATTTGTTTAGAAAGTTACAAAATTACTCACATAATTGAAAGACACGCCAAAGACTACGACGACTAGCTAGCCTACTAGTTCTGCAATCTCAATATCAATCGCATGGGGGCACATTTGCACACACTGAGAGAGAACAAAGCACCTGACTCAATATTTGATTGTAAAACAGAAGCTTTACGTGTAACCCTAAATGATCGTGTGACAATTTTTGATTAGGTAAGATACATTTTAAAGCATCGATTTGAACCCGTGTACCAAAGCTGTTTTTGTAATAGTAAAAGGTGTAGAACCTCAAGGTTTAACCACTGACATAGCCTATAGCTTAAAGCTCTGGCATACATGTCAAAAAAGGATGCAAAAGGCATAAAGGATTAAAGATTATTATTCAGAGGGTTACAACTGCCTCCAACGAAAAAAAAAATCCATGAAATCTTTGATTCTCTCTCTCTCTCTCTCTCTCTCTCTCTCTCTATGTGTGTGTGTGTGTGTGTGTGTGTGTGTGTGTGTGTGAGAGTGTGTGTGGAACATCTGACAGGATGTCATCAAGCATAGTTTATTTCAATCAGTTGTAGTGAAAGCCTGTATACAATTTAATTGACAGTGAAATCAATATGCAATAGTCCATACGCAGTGTTTGTGTTGTCCTATAATCTAGTCTAAGCATGTTTCACAGTGGGCTGATCTTTCAGTGAAATGAACTTGAGTCTGCTATTGGAGGATGAGCTGCAAATAACATTTCCTTGACATTAATTGCATTAATGAATAACTCTTTACAGAAGAATCACGGGTTCATGTATAGTAAGAGAGATTGATAGCTGCTCATGATTCATAGCTAGAATGGAGTGTACAGTAGCCTACTTATTTACCCATAACGTGCATCAGATGCGTGCAATCACTCTTAACACTGTTTGTTGATCTTTAATGTCCATTCACTGTAATGACTCGGACTACTGGCCTTGATATGATCTGAAACTCTCATCTCTAATTACAGGACTGACTGATCCCCACAAGTTCATCAGCTCTTTCAAATGCACTGGTTGGATGCAGTAATCCACACAGACCCCACTAAGTAATCCCTGGTCCATGCAGGCCTGCCACAGGGTAAAAAGGGCTGGTGAACTCTCTCCTCACGCATGCACACTCTCTCACTCATTCTCTCTCTCTCTCTTCCTCACTCCCTCCCTCTCTCCCTCACTCATTCGCTCACTGACTCCCTCACTCACTCACTCACTCACTCACTCACTGTTTTCCTCTCACTCACTCACTTACTCTCTCTCCTTCCCTCCCTCCCTCCCTCCCTCCCTTCCTCACTCACTCACTCACTCACTCACTTGTCTGGCTACCAGACAATAGGTCTGTCTATGCCGGCCACGTATCTTTGGGAGTTAAACTCCCAGCTCTACAGTGGGGCACATGGAGCAGCGCAGCACATTTCCATAATCTGGCCAGATGTGGATGTCCACACCCCCCTGGCTGGTTTTATGCCATGCCATAATCCAGAGCATGTCCACAGTGGCAAAGACGGCCATCTGTTCCAGCTCACAGCTCCACAAACCTCCACATCTGCTCTCATCACAATGGATGTGGGGGGTTGTTTTGTTGTGTTGTGTTTCTCTCTCTCTCTCTCTCTCTCTCTCTCTCTCTATCTCTATCTCTCACACACACACACACAAGTTCTCTCTCTTTCATTCTCTCATGATATCACTAAATGTGACATTACAATATTATATCATGCGGTGTCTCACATTTGTCAGCTGCATAAAAGTGCTCTCACACAAACTAGTACAGAGGCTGTTCTAGAGAACAAAATGGGATGTCATTTGAGCCAAGTAATTAAAGCCTCCAGTGGAAGGGTACATAGTCTTCAGTATCAGTGTAAATAAAGCAGCATTGGTTGCAGAAACAGTATAGAGATGTGCTTGGAGCAGGTTGTGTGTGTCCATCACGTTGTTTGGGAGCCAGGTTTCGCTCTCATGCTTGAACGCGTAAATTGTTAACGAGACGGGATCGTATGTCATCGTAGTGGGATTGAATGTAAACCTGGAATGTGGGTTAAACACAGATGATCCGAAATAGATGATGCTGTAGTGGTCAGGCATGGGATGGCAGTTTTTATACTAATTACTAATCGTTGCTCTTTTTTTTTGTAGATGGAAGAAGTAGGAGTCGCACAATTATTTATGTTGGTGAACTTTGTCAAGGTTTAGCTTGCCCTCCATCTCTTTTAATGCCAATGTCCTCCCTTCCAACTTAGTCAGTCTTGCTACATCTAAATTATACTCAGGTGTGAGTCTTGTGACATCTAAACTAAAAATAGAGCATAACTTTGACAAAATGATAAAGTATGCATTTCTATGCATTTTCTTGCCTTTCTATTCACTCTTTTTCACACTAAAAAATAAGACCCTCTACAAAGCACTCTATTTCAGGGCTTAACAGCCCCTGTTTACTGCAAATTTCTTTGATCTGTAGATGAGGTTGACAGTAGGTCAGAGATTTGCTAGCATGGAATGAAATCCAAGAGCTTGAACACACAGAACAGAACACACACAAATCTGCATTTTAGTAATCAAAATAATGCATAAAATAATTCTAATTCAATTTGCACCAATTTTGAATGTGAAATGTATTGCATATCTAAACATGGATGACAAGATGGTAAACAGTGCACGTGAGAAAACGGGCAGAGTGTGTAACAGAAAGAAGGCGATGTAGAGAAAGAGAGAGAGAGAGAAAGAGAGGAAGTGAGAGAAAGATATGAAAGACAGAAAGAGAGTGAGGGAGAGAAAGAGAGTAGTGACATGGCAAATCCAAAAGCATCTCTTCCTCAGCACTGTCTCTGCTTCCAACACAACTGGCCCACAGCCACGTAACCATGGTAACAATACGAATTCAGGGGATGCTGGAGAATCCTCATCCCCCCTCCCCTTTTTTCCCTTTCCCTGTCACCTCTCATACTCTTCCACAGACGATGAGAAAACACGATACACAAATAGTGGTAACATCTCTCCCTTTTCTGTGTGTCTTGCTCGCTTTGAAGGCGCGTTTTCTCCTATGCTGACAACAGAGGATGCACTGATGCACTGTTTGCTTGTTTGTTGCATGATGCCCGGGAGGAGCAACTGTATGCTGTCAGGTTGCTTTATAAACACACGAGTCACTGTTGCTCAGTCAGGGACATCCCCCATCCTCGACACTCTCAACGCTGAGCAAAACACAGCAAGCCTTTTAACGGCAGAGAGCTAAGAGGAAAACAGCTCCGTCACTCACAAACCTTATCTCCCAATTTGGTTGTTTTCTGTTAGATTAATAAATATAATAGGTAATACTGTGTAGTCACAGGTCAAGGCTATACTCTCACATGTTTGACCAATATTTTATCACTGTTGATTGGCACAGGTTAAATGATCTGCTTTAAAATATGATGGTGTTGAATGTTTGACCTGTTGATATGATTTTTACAATAATGTCTATGAAGCATGACAATGTGTTCATTTGAAACCTTTTGCTAAACAAAACTAGTCAAAATTGCATTATCACAGTATTTTATGTAGTCATAACCACCTTTTAGCATTTTCCTGAGAGATTAAGCTGCAACAAACTGTTTTATGATACAGAGTGAAAAAATTACTTCTGTCAAGTTGCTATGTTCTTTTATTCATAGTAATTATTTATTATTGATGTATCAAAAATATAAACAACATGGAATCAATACCATAAGAACAATGAAATTATACACTCAAGTCAAGACTGTACATATACAATTTATTCTCTCTTTTTCTTCTTTTCTTTGCTGTGTGGTCAGAGCAGATTTTCTCTGGAATAGTAGCCTCTCGGTTGGAAAATAGGACATTTTAATATTCATCACAACTGTAGCATATGAATGTTTCAATTATTCATTAATGAATAATAGCTGATTATTCCACATTAGTAATGGTGATGGTATTGCATATCATATTTAAATTGTTGTGCAAACATGACAATCAGACAATCCAGGCAAGACAATCAGGAAACCATACAGTCAAAAATGACTACATTACAACAAGTGGGCCAGAACTCTGAAACCAACTTGTATGCACTGTTCTTGTGAGAGTGGAAGAAATTATTTGCTACATATAGTCTATTTTCAAACATTTTTGCATGAAATATTACAAAAGGTGCCCAATTTCTAGACAATGGCCTGGGCAGACATTCAGTTAGGAAAATAAGAGCTCTTATAAAGTGAATGTTGCATTAGCTTTCCTTTGCTAATGTTTATGTTAATGTTTATTTAAAGAAATAGTGTCCTCTGGATTTGGATTCAGACATAAGAAATCTCTCTGTTATGCTTTTGGAGCATTCGTGTAGTTAGGCCTACACATGGGGACCCTCAAAGTGTTCAGTTGTGCTGTCCAAACCTCCACAAAAAAATCACTGTTAAACAAACAAATACATACATTTACATATATTTGATTTTGAATTAAGTCATTAATCTGGCCTCGCAATAATTGGATTGACCTAAAATGTGATTTCAAACTTTTATCTCAATGTGTTTCTCTAATGGTATTTTCCAAAACCAAATTTGTAAACATAAACACAACATATGTCCAGAACATGACGGATATCTCAAAATATAAATTCTGTAATACAAATGCTAATAAGACATTTGGACACATATAGATATGTTTCAAACAGGCATAAACCTTTGAATTATCAATTTGTCATTTCATTAAAAAAAAATATTTGTATTGTTGTGCCAGCAGAAACAAGCTGTTGGTCCGCTAATAATGAAGCTTCAGATTGCCAAGTCAAATCTTTCATTTTGTTACTCAGCACAGTTCAGCTTTCCACATCCTTTTTTTTAGTTTTACACATAATAAAAAACAAACCTTAATGAGACACGTGCATATTCAAAATGAAATGAGCTAAACCTAAACAAATGCCCTTAGCAGGGATGGAACAGATATGGCTCTCACCTTGCATAGCTCTCTTGTGTCAGGACCAGACCTGTTTCAGCAACCATCTAGGTATAAGGTATGTATGCCCATGGTTTAGCCAATCAGGTCATGATACATGCTGAAGATGTTTTCTGATTTGCACCACATTGATACAGTGGCAACAGTGTGTTCAATTAAGAATGATGTGCTTGTAAAGTATGTCCAGTTGGACTGTGGACAGAATCTGTCCCTGATCTCTCCCTTGTCCACCCAATGAATGTAAAAAACAAATGGGCCATGCTCTTCAACTTGGCCATGTTGGTCAAATTGGAGCCATGCGTCTGCACAGTAAGTGCTTTTTGCACCAGTACATATAGGAACCAGACTTGACCTTATTTGGTCACCTTATTTTAGTTCCTTCAGGTGTTTCCACATTTGACTGAGCGTAGGCCTATGCTGTCCACAGATTTTTTTTACAGTCATTGCGTACATCAGATCAGAACTAGAGCTATCAAAGAATTGGCCTCTAATTGGATGGAGATAAGTAGTAATGTCAGCTGTGAGCCTACTACAGTAGATGCTATCTTTGGTGGTGTAACCGTGTCAGGGACTTCTGTCGTCTGTTGTATCTTGTGCATGTATTGTAAAGTGCTTGTGGCGGAATTTGGAAAACCTCTATGATGTTGAATACATCTGATCTCCCTCATCAGTATTCACGTGCCTTCGCTCTCTGATTGTGCGAAAGATAGGGACTCCAAATGCTCCGTGTTTCAAACAGTTTTAGTCTTAAGGCTTGGTTCAAATGAGTGGATCGTCTGTCTAGCCGTCAGACCCTTAAAACTTTTTGCATCAGTCAAACTTTCATTCATACAGTCTGTAGAGTCTCACGTTAAATTACCTTTACTATTGGATAATTTGACCTTGGACGTAGACAAGCAGCATGGGAAGTATGTGGTGTTCGTGTTTCGGACCTTTTTTCCAGTCCACCTCACTGTGAGCCACCAAGCAGAGGTGCAGCATGGGTAGCCGAGTGTTTGTTGGGGTAAGATCAAAGTGTGGATTGTCTTCAGTTCTCCTTCTCTCTCTCTCAATCTCTCTCTCCCTCTCCTCACTCCTCCACGTCGACCTTGTCTGACTTGGTGAACTTGATCCAACGCTGGAAGCAGTGGACAGTGCAGGCCAGGAAGAAGCTGGCCATGATGGCCGCCACCGAGACACAAATCCCAGAGAAGATGACGATGAGATAGTCTGTGACGGTGAGGATTCCGCGGCACTCCCGGAAGCTGTCCTCCGAGAGCATGCTGAGAGGCACCTGGCGCCCATCCACCGGTAAGGAGCACTCCATCCCCTCCAGGCCTACAGTGGGAAGACACAGGTCAACTTCATAACATTGATATCAGATATCAACAACAACAACAAAACACTGCTACATTGTTACATTGCTTCAATGCAGGGATGGATTACTGCACGGGCCTGCCAGGCCCAGGCCCAGGGGCCCAAGGGGTCAGAGGGCCCTGAAGCCCAAGCCATTGCATGGAATCATTGCCTCAATATCAACAAATCAGGATGTAGGCTATGAATCTGATTGGATTAAAGTATTGACCATCCCCAAAATGCAAAAAACAAATGCAAATGCAGAATACAGGAAATCACATCAAACAAATGAAAAATCCCCCCCCCCCCCCCCTCCCCGACACACACACACATACACATATGCAACAATTAGTGGGGGGCCCTTACTACATCTGGGCCCAGGGGCCCGAAAGTTCATAATCCGTCCATGCTTCAATGCTATAGAGTTTATACAGTGATACACAATGATGTAGTGATACAATGATCAGTGATACTCAAGCTGAGTTTCACATTTGAAATTACAGTAGTTTTTTAGGAATACTAATTTAACAAGCAATACCAAGGTCAGCTTAGATGGTAGAAACATGAATAGGGTGTGTGATTCAGTGCATCCAGCACATGCACAGAAAATAGTTTAAAAATTATGCCATTTTCTGATCAACCTCATCTCAATGTGAAGACTATGGTCTGTGTGATGGGGCACATTGTTTGGATACATTTAAATGTGTAAATAATGTACTGTAGATAGCCTATTCATTTTAGTGCATTTGCAGTCTCTCTCAGCAGGGCAACTTACAACAAACACAGTCAGATACAGTAACATTAAACAAGCATAAGTAGAAAATGGTTGATGTTCGCTGTATGCACAATCAAGAATCATACATTATGTTCATACCAAATTTCTCTTGTTCAGACGCATCTTTTCAACTTATTTATCATTTGAGGTAATAAGCAACTGATGAATATCCTCATCCATTTCTGTCAAGGCAACCGCTACATGGTAGTGTGTGTGTGTGTGTGTGTGTGTGTGTGTGTGTGTGTGTGTGTGTGTGTGTGTGTGTGTGTGTGTGTGTGTGTTAGTGTTAGAGGGAGAGAGAGAGAGAGAGAGACAGAGAGAGATGAGGGCAAGGTCATTAACTTGGTATGTCACTGTCCACTCCATTCCATCTCTTTTACCAACACCATGGGTACTTGTTTATGCCCCCCAGTCCTGCTTGCTATATGTTGGCACTGAATTCTGTGGTGGCCCCAGCATACTTGATGCCCTCGGTATACGCCGTGCCCCTCCGTTTACAATCCACAAACCCCTTTAGCATGAGCAATGGCCTGGGTCACTTATGGAAATGTACTGATCCAATCTGACTAAGATCTGATAAAGATGTCATGAAAGCTTGGCTGTATTTGCCTTGCTCATTGTGCCTACGCCCTTTTTAGGATTTTCTCCCTTATGTTTGTTCAAAGGCAACATGACTAAATGGCCACAGATGGATTGTGCCTAGCTGCTCATTTGTCCTGTAGAAGCAGCTGCCTTCCTCAAAAGTCCTTTGAAATAGTGTGGATGTTGCTAGTCCAAATGAGTCTTGTGGTATACGAAAAGGTCAGTTAGTCAGCATTAGTCTTACAGGAGTGTCCTGTTTCTGAAACATCTTCATCCTCATGCATTCCAGATACTGTATGTTGTATGTCCCGCAGTGCTTCAGTGCCAAATGCAGTGTAGCTAATACAGGCTGCATTAATGAACAAAAAAGTGGAAGAAATGTACTGTAGGTACACACACACACATTGTTGTGTTAAAGGTTCAGAAGTTTATCAAGGGCAAAAGAAAACATGGCACATCAGGTGCTAACTGTAGTCTCCAGGGGACTGAAGCTTAACACTGGAGCCCCAGGTAGCAGTGCCGTGGCCTGTCCCATCTGTTCTGTACCTTCACCTTTTGGTTGAATATGCTTGAGATATTAAAATAACTTAAGGACCACTGGTATTATACGGTATGTACAAGCCTCTTAACGGTGACAGGTTTCCTGTCTAAGGTTGGCTGTCATCTGCTTTGCAATGCAGCAAATAGAGATTTGTGTTTCAAAATCAGTGTGATGACTCCTGTACTTTTATTATTATTATTATTATTTTTTTTTTTTTTTTTTTTTTTTTTTTTTTTTTAGTATTTGGACAAAAGCACAGTAATAACAATATTGCGATAGCTTATGCTAATGCTGAGCTCTGTGGAAGAGAATGTGACAGATGTACAAAAGGATCTGCACTGGCACTCAATTACTTGATTGAAATATGCCAAAGTACACCGTGTACGGAGTACAATAAACTCTTACGGACCTGATTTAATAAAGTTTGGCATGCACAAAAACATGTGCAAAAACATGTGCAAAGTTTATGCTTCCCAGAAATGTTGTGCAAGTTATTATACTAACTACTAGGTGAGCTGGGGATTATATCTTAAAATGAGAGTCATAATATGTATCTCCATTTTGTAATTGAGTCATATGGGACATATTTTCCCTTTTAATATCTTTTTTTACATAAGAAAATCTTTTGTATATTTAGATATTTATTTCTTGTGTCATCAAGGCAAACATAAAACTGTGTAGGCATATCAATAATAAAGTGTTGCTTGTAGAAGAAGCCAGTTAGAATATACTGCAATGTCAAGAATAAGTTATTGGTACAGTACATAATTCAGAATGTCATACAAATCAGAGGAATACTTGTTTCATTTCACACATTAACATGGCCCAGCAAATGGTGTGATGGACATGGAGTAAAGAATAATGGAGAGTTAAGAACATAATATATATATATATATATATATGTTATATATATATATATATGGTTCAGAATGAGAGGCTTTTATATTTCCAGATCAGGCCCGTGGTGACAATGTGCACATCTTTCTGTGTCCTCTTAGAACAGGGCCACACTTGCATGGTATGAGCCGATAAAATGTTTTCTTCCTCTGGTTATGAGTTTAAAGAGATTTACTGGCCTGAATCAGTATCGTGTGATGCTGACACAGAGTGCCAGAAAGCCTACTCAATCAGATCCTTAAAACGAGAAAACCCACACATCTAAAAGAGTTAGGCTACTGCTTCTACTGCTTCTGTGAATTCTTTGGACACCCGCACGACATCACTTGACATTACATACAGTACATTCATGACATTACAGTACATAAAACAACAACGTTTGAATAGTGTAGAGAAGTTGTGCATTTGTTGCATTTGATTTTCTGAGAGTGATGCACCTGCCCATGTTTATTTTTCTGTTTTAACCCATTCGCGCTGGATGCTGCATGACGCAACATTCTATCTCCCGCCGGATGCTGAATAGCGCAACATTGACTCTCCCGCTGGATGCTGCGTAGCGCAGCATGCTTTTTATTTCATGTTTCTAGGTGCTACAGAGGCTTAGATATTACATTTTGGTAGACGTTGACAATTTTTAGTATGTTTTCAGAAAACCCTCAGGAAATAAGGTTATTTAGTCTAGAATGCCATAGGATTCTATAGGCGTTTTTAGCAGGCATTTTAGGAGTAAATGGGTTAATAGTCTGACTGTTAACAGTCAATAGCTGCATAAGGCAGTTACTTGTCTACAGTAGGGAAAAGTAAGTTTTTCTACTTCAACTTCTTAGTATTTCTTGTGGAATAGCTTTATTCAGTATACAAACCCCATAGAAAGAATTCTATGACAACAACTAGTATTGTTGTTGTTGTTGTTGTTGTTGTTATTGCAGGTGTATTTATAAGATCATAGCATGTTAAAATTCTACTGATGTTTTGTTGCTCTGTTCTTGTTGAGGATGTTGATATTCCTAAAATCAAGCATGCCTCAGATGGTGCTGGTGATCTGGAACGGGGCCAACAGCACATTGCTGAAGCTTGGTTAGAGATGTAACACGGGGTGCTGAACATTCATGCGATTTGACATGACTATTGCGAGGTCAGGTGAAACACAAAACTACTGTGAACGAACTTTTCAGATCACTGTTCAAGGCCTGCCTGAAAACATGCCTGCTTGTCTGACCTCTAACAAAATACTATATGGCCTTTACAAACTGGACTAAGCTCCTCTATGTGATCCCACTGCAAAGCTTATTCTTAGGAAGTGCAAGTGTTTGTGCCCAAACCTATCAAAGCCTATAAACAGTGATTCTGTACTGACAGCAAGAGAGCTCTTTGTTGGACTCTGTGCTGCCCACTGGCAATGGTGGGTCTAGTCTCGCAGTATCTAGGCCTGGGCATCATTTAGAGACCAAAAATTATATAACGCCAGCAGAGAAGTGGGCTGGGATTGTCTCCAATTTGTGCCTGTGCTCTTTGAGCCAAACAATCATTTGTGAGTTTTTTTCCCCCCATCTCCTCCCCCATTTGGTCTCCGCCTCGGTTTTCACGGAAGCCGAATTTAATCTGCTTTTACCAGAGCGTGGTCATCGGACACCAGATGACAGATTTAAAGGGGAACATCCCCGACGTGATAACGGTCTTCCACTGACAGACGCAGCTGTAGCGACGCCGGGTGTTCATTAATCACCCTCGGACAGAACAAACTCTGTAGCCAGCCGAAGAATTCCTTTGCAACACACAAGCACACACTCTTTTTTTTTTTTTTCAAACACTACCTCTGCCAGTACAAGGGACACCTTGCTCAAGACTCAGTGGGCTTTGCATATTAGTTTTCTAAGATTGTATGATGTGGCTGTGTGGGCATCTCTTGAATATTCATGAAATGAGACACTCTCTCGTCTTTCACACGCCTGGAAGTGCATTGAGGTCAGGAGTCAGTCACAGTGCTATCTAATTCACAGCTCTCTGTAGGTTGGTTGCACAACGAGAGGTGTGTGTTGTTGTCCTGTTTGTCTGTTATATCTCCATTAGTCCCATGTTTGTTTGCCCTGGAACAAGCCTCTGATTAATCTCTAATGGCTTTAATAGTGTCACATTATCTATAATGATTATTTAAAAAAGAAGAAGAAATAAAAACAATACAGGAAAGAGTCCCCTGTGAAATGTTTGCTCTCTCACTGTGCTGTCATTGGCAAACATCAGTTGACATCACTATCAGCCAAACGCAGGGCTGTGATTGGCCGGATGAGTCACTCAGACCAGAAGGGGTTTTCCACATGCGAGGGGACTCGGCGACCTCAGCCTCCTTTGTTGTCAGAGTCACGTGGACGTCCCCCCAGCTCAGCACGGTCAGGCCAGTCGCTTGCGCCATGCCAGAAAACCAAAGTGCTTTACACTGGAACTACATCAAAGCCCCCCCAAAAAAGCACCAGAGCAAAGCATTGCTGGAAGACCATGCCGTGTTTCTTTTTGTTGCTGTTGTTCTCTCGCCTCATGAATTCAGCCGGGCACACAAATGTACCACGGGGACATTGAATGGCCGCCTGCAAAACACCTCAGAACAAAGCCGTGTGTCCTGTAAAGGCCTGCTGGTTCTCACCTTTTAGGGATGGTGAAACCCCTGTAGTGGCAACACGCGGTCCTGACACTCAGTAGGTGTGTTGTCGGCGGTGTCCTATTTGGAGTCACATTTAATTATACATGTGCGGATGCTCATCATTAGTCCAAGTGCACTGGAGAGAACAAAGTAACTACACTCTAGAATTTCCAATCCATCCAAGGCCACTAACTTGTTCCAGAATGCATCCCTGCATTCATTTACACATGACAATGAAAATGTCAAATCAATAGTGATTCCAAATGGTCGAGAAAATAATACTTCTATGAGACTATATGTTGGTCAGTGTGCAACTGCAAGAGTGTAAAGTTAAAAGACTCGATAGATTTCACAACACAACACAAGGGACAAGAATAATTCTCACTGCATTAGTTGTATTGTATGTGTTGTTGTATCTACCTCCTTACCATCTTCTGAATTCTCATTTTTACTCAATTCTAAATCTCTCATGTTTTATTTATTGTTTTGTTTGTTTATTTGTTTGTATTATTACTATTTTTTTCTTTTTTCTCTATTGTGTTAAATGCTCCAAATGTAAAGCATTTTGAGCTTCATTCTGTGTATGAAATGTGCTATACAAATAAAGCGTATTATTATTATTATTATTATTCCTATGTAATAATACATTTTTTAAACGTAAGCTACATGTTAAATCATCCTGGTGAAATGCAACATTCTAGTGCTCCTCACCGCACTCTTCCCCACATGTGCTCTCTTTGTCTTGTCAGCCTCAGCCAGTGCACAGCAGAGCACAGCGCACGCTCACATTCATTTTCACGCCCAGGTGAGCATTTGTGCATCCCGGGCCGCCAGTGTCCATATCGTGCATGTGATTGAGACAATCCCAGCCCAGCATCTGTGTGTGCTTCACGCCTATGCATCGTGACTTCACACTCTGGAGTGTGCGCTGGGTGTGAGCAGTTTCCATGGCATCCATTTATGGGATATGTCTGCTTGTTCACGCTTTCTATTTTCCACTGTTGTGTGCCAGGATGGAGGAGAGAGGGAGGTTTATGAGGTGCTCTTCAGTCTGTTGCGGCTGGAATGAGGTAGAAACTTGACACGGTTGTAAAGCACAGAAGCAGAGAATTGGATGGAATCTGGCTGCAGGAGCCTCTATTTAATCCAATCATTCATATTCATATTTTGTGGTCCTTACACGGTCTCAGATTAGTTACTGTATTAAAGTGACAGATGATAACGTGTCATTGCAAACCGATTGCAAGTGCAAGTCTATTGAATCTGAGATAACGTGTTTGGGAATGAAAGCCTAGTCATTGTTTTCTTTGGTCATCTGAGCTAAATTATGTCTTCAGAAAGTCAACCTGTGTGTCAAACCCTTGATTGGATTATTCAGCATTTCAATTCACTAGTAACATCAAATTGGTGCTAGAATTATGCTAAAACAGTCTGCAATAACAACACCACAGTAGAAGAGTGTTTAGAGATTCTACTTCTCTGTAACATTCTGGTGTGGCAGTAAGGCATAACAAAGTCTAGTAGGAATATAAGAGGAAAACAATAAATTGGTCACCTCTTCAAAATATAGGACAGACCATTATATTTAAGGACAGGCTTTCTTTGCTTGCTCACAAAGAGATCATCTTGTTGTTTACAAAGCCAACTAATACGCTGTTGAGGACAGAGTTAATAATTGATATGATTTGTGATGTGATGCAAGGATTGGTTGACAAAATTGAGACACAATACCTGTGGGCATAATGCTAATGAATTAAGCATGTGCTAACAAATTTGGCCATATTGTTGGGTGCTCCTGCTGAGTGGTGTCCTCAGTGAGGAAAGAGGAATTAATTAAACTTTCCTCCAGACACAACAGCTCTGAGCCAAACTACACAATATCATTTCCAAGATGTTTTTTTTCTAGGAGTGTTTCTGATTCATGAAACCTCCCCTGTTCTACTTGTTTGTATATTATCCAGTCTCTGGCATACAATGAGAAATATTTCATGGTATGCCCCGGAGGGCATCTCTGTGTTAGCAGATGTCACGTTATGTTAAATGTGCTAAAAAGGTGCGTGCCTTCTTTTATGTGTTCCCCAGCTCCCTCTCTCTTTCTTAATCATTCCTAGATGGACACATTGGAAGATGACTCTCCAGAGGAAGTTCCAAGTGACTTTAGAGACCATCCATCTGGGTCTCCTGAGTGCATCACTCGACTATTGACGTGCGACTATCACGCATGTTTGAGGCAGGCGATCACATGGTGGTGGGCTTGATGTATTTGCATTATCTGTGTTATTACAGTGTGTACGGAATCCCAGGGGCAGAATGCACGCAGAACAGAACACAGCATGAAAAAAAAAAAACAGGCTTAAGCGGCTTACCAGTTGGGAGCTTGTGCTGGTTCTCCATGAGCCATAGGAAGAGTTTGGCAAAGTTGCAATTGCACACCCAGGGGTTGCCCTCCAGGCGGAGCGCCCGCAGGGACGGCAGCTGGCTCAGCACCTCGACGTCCAGCCCCGACAGCGCGTTCCTCTCCAGCTCCAGCTCCCGCAGCGAGGTCAGGCCCGAGAAGGCGTCCGCACTGACCGCGCTCAGGTACGGGTTGTTCCCCAGACGCAGCTTGATGAGGCTGCGCGAGTCCCGGAAAGTCCCCGAGGGGATCTCCGTCAGGTTGTTGCTGCCCAGGTCCAGGAAGACGAGGCGGGACGAGGTGCTCAGCGTCCCCGGCTCTACCCGGGAGAGGGAGTTGTTCCGCAGGTCCAGGTAGACCAGGTCGCTGTAGAGCACCAGGAAGTCCGAGGGGATCCAGGGGATCCAGTTGTCCGAGAGCAGCAGCCGTCGGACGTCCAGCGGGATGGACTCGGGCAGGCGGGTCAGTCCTTGGCCCGTGCAGTCCACGGTATGGTGGTCCGGGCAGAGGCAGCTGGGTGGGCAGCTATTACCACAAGACACCAAGGCGAGCAAGGAGGAGAGCAAGGCAAGGAGAGGCTGCAGCCAGTGGACACATGACAACATTGTCAAGAGATGGGAGGTGATGGGGAAGAATGGGGGGGTTTACTGAGGAGGCAATGGGGGCAAGGTGAGGGGGGCAAGAGACAGGGGCTGGGGGGTCAGAGGGAAGGAGGTCAGGAGAGGGGGAGGAGGAGGAGGAGAAGGAGGGAGAGGGAGGGGGGAGCAAAACGGAAGGAAAAACGGAATCAATGTCCCCGCGAAGGCATCTTTGTTCTCTCCGATGGCAATCTGACAGAGCTCGGGCGGCGAGCAGGACCGGAGACGCCGTTGAGTGCCGTTTTCCAGGAGATCATGTAGCAGGCGGTGTGGATCAAGTAGCAGCCCGTTGGCTCTGAGCGAGTAAGAAGAGGAGAGACCGAGATTGAGGGAGCGAGAGCGAGTGAGTGAGAGAGAGAGAGAGAGAGAGAGAGACGCTAAGGGGGGGAGAGAGAAAGAGAGAGGGAGGGAGGGGGAGAAAGGGGGGATTAGAACAGAGGTAAATAGAAGCGAGCAACCACAGAAGTGTGTGTGGAGGGGGGTGTGTTAGGGAGCAGGCTGGCAGCCCTGAGGGGAAAAGGGGGTGTTGTCAGGAGAGTTAGTTAGTCGGCTGGCTGGCCACAGTGTCCGCCTCCACCAGGGAGCCTCTCAGTGGTAAACACGGGGAGCGTCTGAAGCACTCCAACGCACATCGCGTGAGATTCCCGACACACACACACACACACACTCTATACGGCCTCTGCATCACGCCTGAGAGCCATACTCAGGCACAGCTGGCACATGTGTGGCATGTTGCTCGCACACACACACACACACCATGCGTCCTTCGTCCTTCACAAGAAGAAACCTGGACAGAGGAAATGTCCCGAAGACCAAGATAGCCCGAGTCAACCTCTCACTGTTTTAGAACAAGAGAAAACATGAGCAAGACAAAGCAGAGTACTGCTGTAATAACAGGATTTCATGGTGAACGTCCCCCAATGGCAACTTTCATTGCTTTAACATCGAAGGGGATGTTGCCTTGTCATGACAAACAGTGACACAGCTGTTCACCTTTGAAATGATTGTAATAACCAATCTGTAATCCATCAGAAGCAATCCCTCAGTGCAGCATCCAGTTTTTTTTCATTCATTCAATTGCTGTGTCAGAACAAATAACCTTAAAAATCTGTGCAGGCGACATCACTTAAGCCACCCCTGCCCCCTCTCTCTCTCTTTCTTTCCCTCTCTCCATGTTTTCCGTGGCTGCTGCTCCAAAGCTTCCCCAGTAGTTGTTTATTTCAAATCCACAATGGGCTGAATTCGTGCTTACCCCCTGTGATGTCGTAAATCTCCGATGAATCGGAAAGTGTGCCTTGCCCAAAAATGGCTTTTCCTGTTACATCACATACGCCTGAGGATAGCCTTGACACAGACCAATGAGATTTAGCCATGCTTTCATATGCTAAATCTCGAAAAAAATAAAAACAAAATAAATAAAATTCTGAATTCTGAAATTAAAACAAGACTGGTTTCTGTGTCTTTGTCCACAAAGCACGTCACAACTTTTAGTCGGATTTGTTATACAATCATGACATAATAAAAAAAAAAAAGAAAAACAACATAAACCCAACTCCGACAAGCTTGACCGCCCATCCAAAAGCCACAACGTTTTTTTTTTGACAGGACATGAAGTCTCGAGTCTCTCCAGTAGGCGTGGTGCAGGGCAAGGGAGGCAAGTGGTGTCAGAGAGGCAAGCTGATTTGCCACGCATAATCAAAAGTCAGTAGCTAAAATGATAAATGTCAAGTGCAGAGTGAGAATTCAGCAGCATGGTGAGGCTGTGTGTGGCTCCAAGACAGCTGAGACCTCAGCTGATATGTGAAGGTCCTCCAACATGGCGGCAGTGTTGGTGGTGGCGATGAAGAAGAGGAGGCACCACACCGCAAATGTCACCTCACCTATTTTAAAAAACGGTCTCCGAATGCCGCAGACATCTAAGACAGAGGAGGCAGCTGTCAGGTCTTTAGCCGAGTGGAAGCAGGTGTGAGCATGCCCAACCGCCCGCCTGCTCAGCTTGCCCCCAGGCCCAACGCACACGCTGTGCCAACCCCCGGGCTGCAAGTCAAGGGCAGGAGATGAAGGTTAGGCGCTGCCAACCCTCGGGATCCTCATTGGGGCTTCAGAGAGAAGAAACCTGAGATAACCTCAGCAAGTGCCTGTGGTGCTGGAGCATTCACATGTTTATGTCTGTGTCTCTGGTCTGTCTCTCTCTCTATCCCTCTGTGTGTGTGTGTGTGTGTGTGTGTGTGAGAGAGAGAGAAATAAATAAACAAACAAAGCGAGTGAAAGAGCACTGGTAAGAGAGTGAACGAGAATGAAAGTGTGTTCTGTGTTATTGTTGTTTGAGTGTGTGGTCATGATACAGTGATGTGTGAAAGAGGGACAAGAGAGAGAGAATGAAAAGCAGAGAGTGTGTGTGAGTGTGTGCCAATGTCCTAAAACAATACACCTGTCAACAGGAACCAGGAAACCACGCTGGCAACAGCACTTTCACACCACAGAAACCGTCCGCAGCTTTGCTCTGCACCTGTCCTACAGTCCCATCTTAAAGCTGACCTCATGGGACCTGGCACAGCACTGCCAAACCACTGACTCTTCCTCATCCAACATTACATCACTCACCTGAATCTTCCTCATCCAACATGACCTCACTCACCTGAATCTTCCTCATCCAACATGACCTAACTCCTCTAAGCTTCCACAGGAACATGTCTTTTTCTCTTATGACTTTGTTGCAAAAAGTAAAAAGTGCATAGTGGGCTGAGTTCTCCTGGTAAAGCTGGAGATTAATGTTTGCCTGCAAAGTAATAGACTGTACCAGGTAGAACTGCAAGAACTCGGCATGTAGTACTTAGCAGTGGATTGAAACATACAAGAGATGAATGACTGTCGGTGATTGGCACATAATAGATGCTAGGTGCTTAGAAAAGAATATAAAGTCAACACACTGTAGAAAATACATTAATGGTATTATTAGCCTGCAGTCAGTCCAAAATAGCAATGATTTATGAAGGCAATAAAACATGCTTGGAAGCATGTCTGCTGTCCTAGACCTGTTGGTGGTGTGACCATTAGAAAGAAAGAAAGGCAACAGAACTTGTTAATGGAGTGAGCTATCAGTATCTTTTTAATATACATGTATTTATAAAGATTCTTCCAATGAAATATATAGTGACCTCATGGACTGTTGTAACAATGTCATAATAGTGATATTTGAGTCAAAACTTCTTCTAGGTTGAGGTTTCTAGCCCTAACCCTTTCCCTGTAGTGAAGTATATTGCACAAAGAAATTAAATAAAGAGCATAATATTCAACTTTTTGTTGATTTTTTTTTTTTGTTAAATCACCAGAAATTTGAAGTAGAACCAAAGTTCCCAATACAATGCATTAGGCAGATTGTGACAGTAGTCAGCATGTATGCAATGCGTTCCTACCTCCACCTGCTCTCCAAACTTACCTCTGTTCTAGTGGATGAAGGGACAAGCAGCATGGAAACAAATGCACAGAGTACATGAGAGAGAGAGAGAGAGAGAGAGAGAGAGAGGAGGATGAGGTTAGAGGAGAAGGAATATGAGAAAGAAGAAAGATTGAAAGAGAGATTAAAAAGATAAAAGTAAGAGATAGTTGGTATAATTTAACCAGACATCCTTGTAAGTTGCCAGACGGTGGAGGTTGTTTAACCAAATGCATGGTCATCCTGTTTACTTTCGAGGAGACAGCAGATATATAAGCAGAGATTCCAGACAGACAGATTATGATTGAGGAGTAAACAACCTGCAAATGAAACCTTGATTGCCAGCCTCCTCCTGCTCACGCACACTGGGGACAGTTAAAAGAAACATCTGTTCTGTCCAACTAACTTCTCAGACAGGCTCACATGTTGCCATTCAGAGCAGTTCAATCATCATCTCATAGAACACATACTATTATTGTGGACAACATTCAACTTGCAATGGTAGTCGAGTAGTAAGTGAATGTCACTGTGGCATAACAAATTTAAGGCTTATTAATCATGCACACAGTATCGTGCTTTGGGTCAGGCTAGCCAGAGGTGTATTTATATACATACATACATATATATATATATATATATATATATATATATAAGCTTTTGTAAGCATCACATTCACACACTCATGTATAGAACATAACATAACAGGGTTTTGAGTTGGATTTCCCTCATCATTATAATCATATCAGAAGCCAGCCCTCATACCAATCCTGTGTCCTCATTTTTTAAGACCTAAACTTGTTCACCCTGAGAAAATATTCATGCGAGGAGAAAAAATGTCACTCACTTAAGTAGTCGCTGCTGCAACATTTTAATGTGACATTTGATCTTTGATGTGACATCTAGGACAAACTGACCTACATCCAGAGCGCATCTAAAATTCATCACATTATTGCTTCTGGTTATTCAGCCCAGTGTGCAGACTCCTTTCTTTTCCTCTCATTCCTTAGAGAAGAATGTGTTCAGTGTAGTGGGAGCTGTGCAGTAAAAACTGACAGGTTTATTGATGAAAGCTGTGGAGAATGGATCCACCTCATCAGCCTCAGTACCCATGGTGTCTGAAAGCAGTGTCTAAATATTCCCATTCATTCCGTCTCCATAACTATATTACATTATTAAATAACATCATCTGTCTCACATGTATTTTGCAAATCACAAGCTGGCCACCTTGGCAAATGGATGTTGGCTTGTGCTGCCCCCAAGTGGGGTGCATTAGAAATCCACTGTTACTTCATTTGGTTATATTACCAGGTGATTAGGTTCACAGTGTCCTTTTGAGACATCAAAAGCCTTCAATGACAAAATGACCTTCAATGTTGACAAAATGACCTTCAATGTTGACAAAATGACCTTCAATGTTGACAAAATGACCTTTAATGTTTCCTTTTTATTGAGGACAGTCATAACAGGCTTTCTTTTTCTTTCATTCCTCTTCCTTTCTTTTTTTTAGAAAATAAACCAATAACAATATTACAAATAATTTTGATTGTAACATCATTCACAGGGTTACAGCAAATGTACATTTATACAGAATACAGGACGTCTCGCCGGCACCCCAGTGGTCTGAACAGCCTGCGCTGCACGTGCACAGTCAACGGGTGCGGCGTAGCTAGCGAGAGAGAAAGACCGATTAGAACCGGGAGTTCATGTAGGGGAGTAGGCTAAAGACACGGTGCAGATTAATCACGTAGAACAGCGTGAGATGTATGCCCAGTGCGTCTAAAAACACACCTGTCCCTCAGAACCGTGATCGCAGGCGTTATACTATTCGCAGGATGACTGTGTGTCAGAGTCCATGTTGCACATATGGCACAACGTTTTCAGACTGGTTTCGTTAAGTTCATTAGCTCACAGAGCTATTGAGACACCTCTGGGTGTGTTGGTTTTCTTTTTTTCTTCTTTTTTTTTTTGTACAGCAACAAAATGAAAGATGTAGGCTACATTACAAGAAACAATAACCCTATTTTGCTGTGGATTAAACATAGATAGTTCACATATCAAACCAGAAAGGTGGATTTTTTGTTATTCACCATCAGGATGCCAAAACTGCATCAGACCTCTATCTTACAGGCATAGCACAACACATCATTACCGATGAAGAAACATGAAAATAAGAAGTCAGTAAACATTTCCAGGAAGTTTGTTTGTCATTGGATTATCACTGCATTCTCAGACTCATACAGTATGCAGTTCCTGAATGTACAAACCAAACACAATGTCTCTCTGATTTTTAACAAATTAAAAAGGTCAACTTTTTTTTAAAGGGCTTTCAGAAATCTGAACTATTTAGCATTCCCTCATAAAAATGAAACAAAAATAATCTGGAAATGTTCCCAAATGGAGACATGTCATGTGATTTCCACATTAGAATGAACACATTTAATTCCAAAATGCACATTTATCTCGCAGTAACCTATGGGTCTGAGGTGCAATGACTTGAGATCTTTGCATGCAATTCCTAACATATTTGTTCACGTAAAATTGTGTTTGTGGTAGCAAAATACAAAGCAAACAGAACCCAAAGTCATTCTAGCAAGCATTCTAACAACTTTTCAAGTGTGAATGCTTGTGGGCTACAAAAACAATGGTCAAACTGACAGTCAGAGGTATTTGTATCCCAAAAATGCAAGTGCCAATGAGACATTGAACACAGCAACACATAATAAATATAAACACAATGGCAAAAATAATATTACATTAGTTTTCCAGTTGTTGGGTGAAAAGGACAAACTGCACATAAGCATATTTTAGATATTGCAAATGCACCATGCAAATGCACCAAACTGCCCATATGGACAAAAATCCCTTCAACTGAAAACAGAATGGCGAAGTTCATTTTCAGCTTCTCAACAACATCTTGGCCAAAGATGCTCATTTTCGCTGGTAAGACTTGCAACCCCAAAAATACTGCAACTCAATTTATTAGTCATCAAAATCAGATCAATTCTTGGAAGCATGTCAAAACAATATGGCCAGCAGACTAGTACTGATTATTACAAATATGATGAAAAGGTACCACAGTGATTTTTTTCTCAGCACTCAGTCCTCCATTACAGTGTGGATGGCTAGGAGCACCTGTATTTGGTGCCATCAGACCAAATAAACATTTCCTAATCAATGGAAAAAAATAAAAATCTTTCTTTGACACATATTTCCTTTTCTTGAATTTCCCCTTGGGGATCAATAAAGTATCTATCTATCTATCTATCTATCTAAGTGCACGAAACGTCTCCAGCACATTCATCTGAGGAGTTGTCGGTGTCAGTGGCATACGTACGCTATGAATAGAGGATGCCAGAGACGTACGACTGATCAGTGGTGACGGATGGCTGGATGGATGGACGCAGAGAACCATGAGTTATTTGGTCCACGGCCCAGGTCTATTTAGGTCATGAGAGAGACATTTTAGAGTGTGCAGCTGTGAGCTTCCAAGATAATCCACTGGAGGGCAGTGCTCTGACAGACAATGGCCTCTCCACTACTCCAAGTTTGTGGATGTTATAGCTCTACTAAGCTATAGTTATAGGAATAGCAGGTCTTTTTCATTTGAGTCATCCAGATAGGCAATTGAGAGGGGAGGTTTCATGATGGGACACACAGAGAGGGTTACGACTCGGTGGAGCAGTGGAGCTTCAGCTAGCCCCATGTGATGGTGTGTGACTCAAAAGAAGAAATATGCAACTCAAACGTGACTCAGCAGGATGGGGAGGCTGAGTGACCAACAACGCTAACACTCATTAGAAACTGGGACACCAGGTTTTTGTTTTGTTTATAAAGTTCCTCTAATTCCAGTCAGTTTTGGAGACTGGATCGATTCACACACATCTCATGACTACTCTGAAAAGCTCAACCAAGAGGACCGGCTGAAACAGCAAGGACAAAAAAAATGAAAAAAAAAAAAAATGTCTTCGATCCATAAAACGCCATCAAAATGCACATCTAGGGATAGTGTGCACAAGAGCTGTAGCAAATATAACAAACGGATTACTGTAGGCTATGTACATAACACCAAGACAACGGACATGTCTTGCAACTGTACAGATCAACTGTTCTAAACTACACCTCCAGAAAAGACATTGTTTTTTTTTATCATGTGACAGGTTCCAGTATTAAAAATCACAAAGCGTCATTATAAAAGATGATTTGAAAAACAAACAAAAAAGCAAAACAATAACGAGAAAAGATTCATAAAGTGTCTTCACGTCACTCTTCACCTTCTCACCTGCTCCTTAACGTCACAAGCTGCCGTTAGCATCTACTGTATAGTACCAGACTGACAGCACCCTTACTTAACAAGAAAGACAAAAGTCGCCGTCATGGAGGGAATATTACGCACACTATGGCACTATCCCAAACATCACAAAAACATAAACAAAACAAACAAAAAAAATAATAAAAAAATAAAGGGACCGTTTAAACGTTTTTGACAAAAAACAGCCACGGGGGGTGATGTGGCAACAGCCATCTTTCTCCACTAAGGTACACATGGTCACATCAGAGGGGTCAAGAGAAAGGAGGAAAAGTATGAAAATAACCAGACATTTTTCAAACTGCAAAGCACTGGCAGGCATGTCTGACATGAGAAATCAAAGTGCCTCTGATATGTGTAAGACTGTGTCATATTTAGATGGATGTTCTAAAAAGTTCTAAAGGAAAATGTGAAAACAAAAATGTAAGTGCTTTAAGGAAAAACAATAGTTTAGATGCATATTTTGAATAAGATTTACCGGTAAATTACCAAATGTAACTCACGTTCAAATTTTGCATAAAATGTGCAATTGTCTCTTTAACAGTTAGCTCTTCTTGTCCAGGAGTGATTCCATGTAACACCCAATAATAATAATAATAATAATAATAATAATAATAATAATAATAATTATGACAGTGAGCTGGTTCACAGTTCTGAGGACTTTTGTTGTTTGTTGACAGTCACTGATTTGGCCGCTGGGTATGGCAGACTCGGAGTGGTCCGCCTGGTCTGGTCTGGTCTGTGCTGGTGGCTGTGGAGCTCAAGGCTGGCGAAGTAGGACAGGGTGCTGGTGGAGAAGATGGAGAAGGCCAGGTGGGGTGTGAAGGAGCTCCTAACAGGAGCAGTGTCCAGGGGCCTGCAGGAATGGGAGGCTCGGGAGGCCAGTCTGAGAGAGAGAGGGGTGGAGGAGGAAGAAGAGGAGGAAGAGCCATCCAGAGGGCACAAACCTGGTGTCCTTCCATCCTTCCTATACGTGTATGGGTGTGTGTGTTGTGTATGTGTGTGAGAGAGAGAGGGAGACAGAGAGAGAGTGTGAGTGTGTGTCTGTCTGTGTGTGCGTTAGACTTCCACTGACTGGATCTGGTTCATCTGTGCTCGCATCATCTGGACACTGTTGAAGATCTTCTTCTGGTGACCAGCCAGCGTCACACCGATTCTTGTGATGTCACTGAGAGAGAGAGAGAGAGAGAGAGAGATTGGGGAATCAGACACTGACAGATGTTCCCATCCAACAAAAGCACTTAGCAAACAGTAGCGACAAATATTTCAGCCAAAATTAAAGCATGCATCTGTGCTGTAGATTTTGTAGATTCTACAAGTAAAAAGGTTTGGGGTTGTTGACAAGAAATGAAGAAATGGTTATGGATCAAATGACTAATAAATCAAATTAGTATTCAGTGTTAGTCAAAAGAGAGTAAATATGTATAATTTACATGACATGACAAATTCAAGAAAAAGGTCTGCTGTTTTGGTTTATGTTTAAGATAGAGATATGACTTTAGATATCACTTTATACACCCCTTCTATCTCTATCTTAAACAAGTGACTTTAGATACACTTTATACACCCCTGTACTATTGTAATTATACACTAAGTACTGTGTAACACACTGATGCTCAGTTTTTGACAGAACATTGATACTCAAAGCTCCTCCTGACCTATTCTCGGTCCTCCATACCCTAACCCTTGTATGTGTCTGTCCAAAGTATTTTCTGTTATCTACTGTTGCTATTAGTATATATATATTGCTATAAGCTTCATTTTGTAGTTGTAATGTACAAAAGGCAAGTTATATGGTCTAACCCTAACCTATATCAAGCTATATAAAACATGGCTATTCAATACAATCTAATGGTAGGAAGTTGCCTGATATAAAGTCTGCTACAGTGTTGCCTGACAGCGTCCAGTGACAGTGTTGTGAAGGTCACAAGCAGCGAGTGTTTCTTACTCCATGGTCATTTGGGAGACGGCCTCGAAGGTGATATAGTCTGCGTTGACAAAGCTCTCTTTGTACTGGCCCATCTTGATGGCGTCCAGCCACTCATCCACGGTGCTGAAGCTGGAGAAGTCTGGCGTGGAGCGGTCCAGCAGAGGTAGATGGGCACTGCATCGGGCCAGAGAGAGAGATAGATGAAGAGGGAGAGATAAAAGAGGGAGAGACAAAAAGGATAGATATATGTAAAACAGGGAGAGAGAGACAGAGATAAAGAGGTAGACCAAGAGAGAGAGAGAGAGAGAGATAGAGACAGAGAGAGAGAAATGGATAAACACCAAGAAAACAAGAGAGGGAGGGAAAGACAGACAGAGAGAAAGAGAGAGAGAGAGAGAGAGAGAGAGAGAGAGAGAGAGAGAGAGAGAGAGAGAGAGAGAGAGAGATGTAACAAGATGAATCACCACAGAGAAGAGCCAAGATTTCACATTAGAAAACTTGCAGCGTCGGGACAGCAAAATATGGCGTGAGGACAAAAGGGCATGCGCTTGAGATCTGATAAGCTTGAAAGGAATCAATAAAAACTGAAGTTATGAGAATAATGATTCAGCATTTCACTTCATACTTTTACTTCATATAGAAGCTGACCAGTAAGTAAAAGGCAGAAAAAGGCAGGTTATGTGGCCTGGCCTATTCATCAGTAATGGTTTCAACTTGTTTTCTTTCTTTTATATGTACAGTATATATATATTTGGGCTTTTTATGGCTTTAATCAGATAGGACAGTGGAGAATGACAGGAAGAGTGGGAGAGAGAGTCCACACAGAGAAAGGACCACAGGGTGGGAAACGAACCCGAGTCGCCGGTGTGTGGTGCAGGTGCCCCAGCCAGTCGCGCCAACTTGTTTTCAATAAAGACATGTACAGTATATGAAACATATAGAATATATAGAATGTAGAATAACTACAATGCCTTATGCCCTCTATGTACAATAAGATAAATGAGTTATAGTATTATTTTCCTTATTAAAAGTTCCTTATTAAGCAAGACCTACTGATCAGATCCCTTACTTCAGCTTCTAACCAGTGACAAACTAGAGGCCCACTTTAAAACTTCAAATGGGAACATCTGTAAGACTGTCCATCTCTAAATGGGAACATAAGCATTGATGCCCATCTTGAATTGAGACCATCTGTAATCCTGCCTATCTTGGCACCTCAACGAGTCTGGCTCACAGAGGCCTTTGGGGCCATATGCCCACATTAAGACATTTTCAAGCACACTCCAAACAAAATTGCACTTGCTTGAAACACTTTGGTGTTTATGGAGTTTGTGGTGTTTGTGGCCATCAATGCCTCTCTCTTCTGTGTGAGGGATGCACGTCTTACCCTGACGAGAGTGGAGTCATGGCTTTCAGGCTGTTGGGGTTACGAATCATCTTGTCCAAGGTGTTGACGATCTGGCTGAACTTGGGCCGGTTGTTGCGGTCCTTCTGCCAGCAGTCCAGCATGAGCTGGTGCAATGCCGTGGGACAGTCCATAGGGGGCGGTAACCTGTAGTCTTGCTCGATGGCATTGATGACCTAAATGGGTCACCGAAGGATTGGAGGTTGTAATGCTTTTAACGTCTGTAATAAACTGTTGTTGTATTGGCTTTGATATTATGGCAGTGTAACATATATAGCAGCGGCACACACTATGACACAACCATGAAAATAGTAGTGTATTCAGAGGCAGATTAAATATTGAATAAAGATATTATATTGAGATTAATAGAGATTAATATAAAATGTATTAGGGAATATGAATGCATTGTAAATTAGTATAATAACAAACAGTATTTGTGGCTTTGGCTTTTCAGCATTGTAGGGTTATTAAGGTGATGTATTGTATTAAATCTAGTGAATCCATATAGTCAGTAGGATGATATGATGGAGAGGAACCTACATCTTGATTGCTCATGTCCCAGTAAGGCCTCTCTCCATATGACATCACTTCCCACATGACGATGCCGTAGCTCCACACATCACTGGAGGAGGTGAACTTCCTGTACTGGATGGCCTCGGGGGCTGTCCATCTGATGGGGATTTTCCCTCCCTGCGAGGAGAGAGACATGGTCAGCCGAGGGGAAGGACGACACACACACACACACACACAACACGCACACTCACGCGCGCACACACACACATACTGTACACACACACACACACACACACACACACACACACACACACACACACACACACACACACACACACACACACTGGGCAGCAGGAGGAGGAGATGAATTCTGCCCCATGGGCTGTTTATATAATTACCACCCCGCATACAGCACTGCTGTACACATAGAACACCATCCATGCCACCACCGCCACCACCCAACTCACCAGCGCACTCGTGTAGGTCGGGTCAGACGTGTCGTCCTCCAGGAACCGCGAGAGACCGAAGTCGGACACCTTGCACACCAGGTTGCTGTTGACCAGGATGTTGCGGGCGGCCAGGTCCCGGTGCACGTAGTTCATGTCGCATAGGTACTTCATGCCCGCCGCAATGCCACGCATCATGCCCACGAGCTGGATCACGGTGAATTGCCCATCGTTTTGCTGAAAAGAGCCATTTTCATAAGAGTTTACCAGGCAATATTCTGTAATTACACCGTAACCCTCACTGAGTGAGAACAGCACAGCTTGGTGCCAATCTGCAAGCTGGTATTCATATATTAGTATTGAGCTTGGAAAAGATTCATAAGCTCAATACTAATATAAAGACAAATCGACAAAGAACTAGGTCATTCCCTACAGTGTACAGTGCCAAACTGTTCCAATCTGCTGTGTGGCTACATAAAGTGGAGATATGTGTGATATAAAACAACATTATTGCCATGTCCTTGAACACGTCCATTTAAAGCTCCAACATTCATCGCATTCTGACCTACAATTTTTAAATTCAGTATCTCTGCTAAAAAAAGGGCTAAGTATCATGAAGTAAATTCATTCCTATGAAAAAATGCCCTCAGAGCTGCATTCCCACCCACAGTTGGTGTTGTTCAAAGGGGATATGGAAAATGTGGAACACATATACAACATATCCTTTGAAAAGACCCAGGAGCTAAGTCATTTACAGCTCTCCTGGCATTGGCCCTATACTCGCGCCGTGAGGAGCCGAGCGCCTTGGTGTGAATTCATTCACACCCCTTTCGGGCTGCTCATCTGGACGCACACACTCCTCTGATCCAGCTGTGCTTCCAGCTGCACACAGCTGGGCCCAAGCCACAGGCGCAGACACACACACACACACACACACACACACACACACACACACACACACACACACACACACACACACACACTCACACAGCCTGCTACACAACATGTACACACACAGGGTTCTATACATGGAGTTGCTGGAGTGATGACTGCTTGAAAATGCAGCTCAAGTACCCAGATATAGACTGGTTAGTACTCCTGCTGTATTTGGCATTTCTGCTGATGCACACAGCTGTGCTCTGCTGTGTCTGTTTAAAGGAGAAACACACGTTCAAATTGTACTATACTGCAGCAACACTCTAAATTCTATATTGTTAATTGTATAGCTAACATATCGTAACACCCCGAGAATTCTCGTCATGAAATTCAAATTTCACTGGAGCTCCAAGCGGTTGTGTACACGCAGCCTTACAACACTGTTTACAGCTCTTCGAGTCACGGTAAAATGTCATTTTTGGTACATAGCTTTTTGGTACATAATTTAGATACACCTATGGTGTGGGTGGTTGCGTTTCTTTAGGAGTCCGCTGTCTTGGTTTGTATAGAAATGGATATTAAGTGACACATACACGCAAGATGGTGGAAATACGGGACTGACTGTAGGGGGAGTTCCGATATACTATTAGGGAAATTTGATAATTAGAAGCTTTGAACATGTGAGTAATTAAAAGCAGCTACAGAAAAAGTGTATTTTTTTTTTTCATGATGGATAATCATGCCATTGGGGTTATTTCTGCCTTTCACCATGAGGGGGCGCTGATAGGTCAGAAAAAAAGATCCTCACCCTGAGGAAGGAGTCTAAGGAGCCGTTCTCCATGAACTCGGTGATGATCATCACAGGGTTGCTCTTGGTGACCACCCCCTCCAGGTGGATGATGTTGGGGTGGTCAAACTGGCCCATGATGCTCGCCTCCGACAGGAAGTCCCGCCTCTGCTTGTCCGTGTAGCCCGACTTGAGCGTCTTGATGGCCACCAGGATCTCCCTCTTGCCCGGGAGCTTCAGGTTTCCGCTGCACACCTCTCCAAACTCACCTGCAGGAGAGGGAAAGAGCAAAGGAGGAGGGAGAAAGAAAGAGATGGATAACAGACATTACCTTCTTGATGGCCACCACATGTGCTATCACTGAGATAATGAGACAGTCCATTGGAGATAATGAGACAGGACATTCAGACATTATTTATGGTGAGAGTGCCAGATGGTGGTATTTCAATTTATTTTGGTGGTGCAATGGCACACACATTTAAATATATGATATATGATTGTATCACAAAAACACAAAATATGCTATCTCTCATATTCTCTTATTTTTTATTTCATTTGAAACATTGGATAAGAAATGCAAAGACCACATGTCTATATATATGTTATTCCAGTAAAGGGATCCCCACCTGCACCAATGACCTCCTCGATCTTCACACAGGACATCTCGATCTCTTTGGCAAACTCGCGCACTGCCTCATTGGGGTCTTCGTAAGTAAACGGGTCGATGTAGATCTTCATTCCTGGAGACACTTGGAAAGCAAAGCACAAGATGCAGTTCTTGCCAAGTCCACAGTGAGCAATCTGTTAGCATCTGCTTGGCTTGGCTCCTCAACTGACTTTTGATATGTTTTGACATTTGCTTTTATATTGCATTCCATGATCATATCCCATTCCATCATGACACAGCTTGTCACAAATTGCATTACTTCTGCTATGTTACATGGTTTTAATTGTGGTTTTGAATTGTAAATCATCACATACAAAAAATATATTGTAGAATAGGGAACCACACATATGCCTTAATATTCTCAAGGTTTCTTTCAAACTTGCTTTCAGTGACACCCTGTGTGTTAAAAATGGCCCAACTGACTACACTCGATGGCCACCCTTCATGCTGATTCCCTGCTGTGAAATCTGTTCTGAAATCTCAGGGTCAGCTACTCTTCGACATCTCTGTGCCTGGAGCCCGCTGGGGACGGGGACGTCACATGGAGCCGTCTGGCATGTCACAGGGTGAGGGGACGAAGAGGAGAGGAGAGGAGAGGAGGAGAGAGGAGAGGAGAGGAGAGGAGGAGAGGAGGAGAGAGGAGAGGAGAGGAGAGGAGGAGAGGGAGAAAATTAGGAGAGTAGGAGAGGAGAAAAGACAAGACAAGGAAAGAGGAGAGGAAAAGAGAGGAGGTGAGGGGAGGAGAGGAGGAGAGGACAGGAGAGGAGGGGAGGGAAGAGGAGGACAAGACAGGAGAGGAGAGTAGGGGAGGGGAGAGGAGAGGAGAGGAGGGGAGGGGAGTGGAGAGGAGAGGAGAGGAGAGGGGAAGAGTAGGCAGAGGTGGCCACAGGCCTGATTACTCACTGTGGCCACTGGTGTAGTGCTGTAGTTTGTCTGTGTACTCCGACTCAGTCCTGTCACTGCTCCTCCTGGAGAAGGGAGAAACACGCACACACACACACACACACACACACATGTACACACACACAGAGACACACACAACACAACATGTTGAGCAGCCACCCACGGCTGGAGGAAGGAGCACTATCATTTGTGGTGGTAAGGTGTGATTCAGCATGCCAGCATCTTAGGCAGGCCTTAAAAATGCATGTGGGCTACATTTTTTATATGAGTGAGGGGGAGGCTAGAGAGAGAGAGAGAGAGAGAGAAAGAAACAGAAACAGAGAAAGAAAAAGAGAGACAACATTGACTCACCTATTGCACACAATGATGACAACAACGATGGCTATGAGAAAAACGACGCCTGCAGCCGCCGACCCGATGATGAGAGGCAACTTCTCTTGCAGACTAGTGTTGTACTCCTCTGTGGAAGTGCACACATATTTTCAATACTTTATTTGATTGCACATTATGGTCACGTCAGGTTTCATTACCAATCCCATTTTCTGAATAGTCAAACAGATTTAAAGGGGAATTATGCAGTTTAGGCAATTTCTTCGCTCGCTTTTTGCTCGCAGTTTTCTCTACAGAGCTCCCCCTACAGCTTCAGAGTATATATTTTACAACACTCCGGAAGAAAGTGGCATGGCTGGTTTTTTTGTTCACAGACGCTAGGGGGAAGCGAGACCGCCACCTTTAAACCCGAAAAAAGTCATAACCATTCCAATGACTCCGAAGCTGTGAAGTTAAGGTGAATTAAGATAAAAAAAACTGCATAGTTCCCCTTTAAGCAGTTAAGCAATTGTTCAATCGGTTTGACAGTTTCAAGGGTAAAAGAAACACCACACCCACACACACACACACACACACAGTCAATGTCATATTTACGAATCACGCCAAATGCATCAGGAGAGTATGACAAGTCCATCAAGGTTGAATATCATACAAGGTTGACTGCATACAAAAGCCTCTTTCTCCTTTATACATATCAACACCTCTGCCTAGACTCCTGAATACAGCAACCTGAATGCCAAACACTGCACCAGTGCCCTGTCACAGGCTTTGAGTGGAGCGGAAAGAGATGGGCATATGGGTCTGGGGCTGGCATGGGTTCTGGTGTTGAGCTGTGGGTTTGGCAACCTGATCTATCGACCCTCTCTCCATCTGAGTGACTCACTGATGTCTGGCAGAGGATCAGTGGCTAATGTCTGGTCAAGCTGTGGGCTCTGCCTGCAGTTGGTGTCTGACTGTGCACTTCCCTTCCATGTGCACTTACAATGCGTCATTAGTTTAAACAATTATTTTTTCATTTCTTCTCCAGCAACATTTGGCAACTTAATTACTTTGTCAAGGACCATTACACTGTATTGGTCTTTCACGGTGCACATACTGTATTATTGAGGATAATAAAAGAGAGAGTTTCTGGAGAAGTTCTCAAACCTTCGGTCATGGTCTGGAAGTACATTTTTCCACTGAAGCGTCCGAAGCCGGCCACGGTCCTGGCCCGCACCTGAAACACGTAGATGGTGGCGGACTTCAGGCCGCGGATGACTGCCGTGTTCGTCTGACTCCTCATGGTGGAGGAGTTCACCTCGGCAAGGTTCTGAGGGAACAGTGTGGACAACTGCTAATATACCTCAGCTTATGAACACAAATACACAGGTGCCAGTAGTGTATTGTTAATAAAGAAAATTATGAGATTCAAACTTAGGGGGAAAAGCTGTGCGTGTGCGTGTGTGTGTGTGTGTGTGTGTGTACCTTCTCGTAGTACTGGAGCTCGTAGTCGAGGATAACCCCGTTGGGTTGGTCAGGTTGAGACCAGGACAGTGTTATGCTGTCCACAGACCTGCTGACTTGATGAATAATGGACACAGCTGATGGGGCTAGAGAGAGAGAGAGAGGGAGAGAGAGAGAGAATCAAGAAACATTGACAGCCAGAAAGAGAATGAGAGAGTGAAGAGACAGAAAAGGAGGAGAGCAAGAGAGAGAGAAAGAGAAAAGAGAGAGAGAGTCGTTCTCCATCAGTAATTTGTTTACAGGATGTTTAATTCATCAGCACTGGTAATAACCACAGCATGTTTTGTCACGAAATGAGCAAACTAACAACTGCAGCCGTGAGGTCCCAGCTCCCTTTTAGCCAAAGTGATGTATTGGAAACCAAGGCCGTCATTCAGCGGCGCTGTAAATTTAATTGGAATTCATAAAATGCCTGAGGATGTAGCACATGGCCCATAGAAACTCTCAGTCGAGGACGGCAAGCTACGCCTTTGGCCTTCTCCAGTGAGGGTTTTATATTAACTGGCTCTCTGTCAATGCACACAGCCATTTGGCTGCAACAGAGCTGCAAGTATCTCCATAAAGAGCGAACTGCAGGGCGCCTCTGTGCTTACTGTGGGAGATATAAAAGCTTGGGAAATCAGAGCGACTTAATTTTTAAGAACGCCGTCCCACAGGAGCCAGCCTCGTAAAGAAAAAAGAGGGAGAAAGAGAGAGAGAGAGAGAGAGAGAGAGAGAGAGAGAGAGAGAGAGAGAAAGGTTTCTAAAAATAGCGAGGGCGAGATTTCAAAACAGGTTAAAAAGATGATGAAGTTCATAAAACAGCACGGGGCGACAGACAGCCGTGGTGTCGGAGGGGCTTTTCCATTGCACCCAGTAGTGGGCAGTAGAGAATGGCACATCACTGAGGCACAGGGGGAGTGAGCCTGCTCTGGTGAGACCATAGACTATAATAGCCGAATGAAAAAGACATGCACGGGGGCCCGTCTAACTCTTACTCGTATTTGAAATGATTTCCATAAAATATGAATATCTTTCATATTATTTATAGTTATGTTAATGTTAGCACACCAATATTCACTGTTGTGATTACACCATAGACCACACATATGCTGTGCCAAGACCACAGACTACGACAGCAGCATGAAACAGAAACTGACTGACCTATCCATTTCTGTGCACTCAGTGCACTGGCTCAAATTGTTGCTGTAATTTGTAAGTATCTTTCATATTATTTAATGTTAAAGTTAACCTTAATGTTACTCTTACCCTAATACAGCATTATGTATTATATATGTTTAACACACTGTGTGCGGACCTGAGGAATGTTAATGGCCAGATGTCAATATTTCCTCCATGGGAAATGATGTGTGGGCAGTTCGGCTTTTGTTCGGATACATTTCGGAATGGTTTTCGCATGTCATTTGTCTAAGTAATGGGCACTACAATAGCTCACGCAACGTGCCTGCTAAAAAGCTCACACGACGTACGCGCACTGCGCACAGAGATTGCAGTCCCAGCGACAGGTACAAGCAAATAAATTCAGATGCTCTCCTCATTAGAGCCACTCCTCTTCACTGCTGAAGCCATCAGAGCAGCACATACATTACGGTAATGGCTACTTTATCATGCAACCCGCCCTGTTTGGAGTAGGATTTATGAGGCACAAGCAGTGCTCTTGAAGCTGGCATAAAAAAATCATATGTCCTTGTGGCACACTGGAAGCAAATCAGACAGGCAATTATGATACTCTACATCTGCAAAGGATTTTGGGGATTTCTCTCTCTCTCATCTTCTCTCTCTCTCTCTCTCTCTCTCTCTCTCTTTCTCTCTCTTTTCTCCAATGGTATTTCCCCCCCGTGGTAAATTACAAAGTAATACCCTCTTTAATGGTGCTTTAAAGCATCTGCAACACAGAGGACTTCAACGTGAGTGTCTGTGTCAAGACATCATCTTCAATTTCAAAGTGGGCATATCCTGGGCTTTGTGGGCTAGTGGTATATGACAGACATCGCAGTGCTTGTGATTAAACGTGATCTTTTACAGGGTTGATGCAACCCGAGGAAGTCACAGACAGATGTTTCTCTTTCAAGCACCCAACAGTGGTTCTTTAAAAAACGAAATAAACATTAAAACATTCATCCCCCTAATGGCGCTTGCCCTGCTAACATAATCTTAATTTTGCAAATCAGGCTTATTATTTGGTATTTTGGCAACACCATCAAACCTCTGAATTCTAAAGTCCCCATTTGTGGCACAACAGCAAACCTTCTAACTGTGGATTTGGGAATAAATCCGCTGCTAGCCAACTCAGCAAGGCAATTTGCCTCTCTCTCTCTCTCTCTCTCTCTCTCTCTCTCTCTCTCTCTCTCTCTCTCTCTCTCTCTCTCTCTCTTTTTCTTTCTCTCCTCCATATAGTATCCCTTGCTCTCGCCCATCTCCCAAATCCTTCCTTCATTTTTTAAATTCATTTTTTATATTCTCACTGGGGCTGGCTGGGGCGGCTTCTCTTTCTCTCTCTCTCTCGCTCTCCCCCCACGCCAACTTCCACGGGTGTTAATGGTGTGAACTGCACTTTTTGTCTGCGCTCAGCAGTGGTCAGGCGGTAATACGGGCTGACAGAAACACCGGTGGAGACAGAGCCTCCGTTGGCAGGGCCAGTGAGTTCAGAGTGGAAATGCCCTGGGCAGAGCCCTCATTAAAATGCTCCACTCACCCCTAACCCCCCCACCCGCTCACCCAACTCACCCCACCCAGCCAACCCCCCCACAAATGCCCCAACCAGCTCTCAACTGTGTGTGTTTATTTTTTTTTGTAAAGAAAAATGCCTCATAGCAAGATAACTTTTATACCATTTCCATATCACAACCTCAACGTTAGGGTTCAGAGCATCCAAGCGTCGGTGGCTCGGGCTCCAGCTCAGTGTGGGTTTGGAGTGCTGTGCTCAGAAGTGCAGCAGTGGGCCTAACAGACTCGGGTGGAGCGGAGCGGAGTGAGGAGCAGTGGCGGCTGCAGCGGTGGCCGTGGCAGCAGGAATAATAGAGCAGCGGGCCTAATTCCAAACAGGGCTCTGAGGAGTTGCACATACAGCCCAGATCGTCTAATGATGGAGTCATGCTGGGACAGAAAACTGCTGCTGGGAAGAAAATGTGTGCACTCAGCACACATATAAACCCCCCTCATTCCACCCCAAAAAATCGACTTAAATCAAAAGAAGGTGCCCACCACTGTACTTTGCCATTAGTAAAGCCTGTTTATGCGCAATGATTGTTTCTGGATATTTTCATCCGTCTTATTTTCAGATACCCCTATTCATCACTCAGTTTGTGAACAACTAGTCAAGCACATAAAGTGAGGCCTTGATTGATGTGCCGTGCCATGAAGCTCTGAAAGAATTCTGATCACTAACAGGAAAACGTCAATAAATCTTGGAAACTTGAATGGGAGCTATGTGGTGTGTGGATCATCTCTTATTCTATTAGATACTGATGTAGCCATCCACTTGTGGCCTGGGGATGGGACTGCTTCTTGATCACTAACAGGCCTGGTCACTTACCAGCCTGATTGGTGGTGATGTTGACGGAGGAGAAGTGTGGTGAGTAGACGCTCTGGTCAGACACGCCATTGACCGCCTGGATCTCGAAGGTGTACTGCGTGTGCGCGAGCAGGTCGCTGATGTGCACGCGCGGCTCGGTGAGGCCCAGCTGCCGCGGCGTGAACTGGACGTTGTCGCCGCAGCGCGTGCAGGCCCCGCGCCCGGCGCCGCAACTCTTGCAAATGATGTTGTACACAACGTCGTCTCGGCCGCCCGTCTCCCGCGGCGACCCCCACTCCAGCTGCAGGGACGTCTCGTTGACACTAGAGATCACGTTCTGGGGTGCAGAGGGGATTGCTGACGGGGAAAAAAGAAAGAAAGAAAGAAAGAAAGAAAGAAAGAAAGAAGAAAAAGAAAAAGAAGCAGCACAGAGAAACAAGAGAACAAGCATTAGTTACAGTGACGTCTAGCAGGCATTTCATACCTCGTATTTCACACTGGAGACGTACCACATTCTGACAGATTACAATTCCAGTTATGGGCAGCCAGATACACTCAGAGATCCCGTTACAGTGGTGCCCAGGGAGGATATTAACTCGCTGGACGTGGCTCACAGTCTTACGCACTTTATACTGAGGCGTAATCAAGTTGCCTCCCCCACAAACCTGAGCATTATCTTGTAAGTTCACGGTTGCCGTCTCTTCCTCACAAATGTCACTGCAACGCCGGTCTTATTTACATATTTAGCAGAGACTTTTATTATGTGTGAAGGTACAGCGGCAGGAGGAGACATGTTTTATGAGATTGTGTCCTTTTAGAGAATGAAATTCATAGCAATGCCATGGTCAGGGTCATATTCCTCCACTTGAAGAACAGGAAGACTCTTTTTTTCACAATAGACAGCCCAAATGAAAATGCAGGGGGGAAAAAACTCATCCTTCATTTTCAAATTTAAGATTCCAACCACCTCAGGCATAACATTTGATATTGAGTTAGTGCTGATATTGTCGGTGAGACACATTTTATGACTGTGTGCAAGTGCAATTTATGACCAAGGCATTGCAAACATCTCACTTCTCTCACAACACACAGTGATGGTTGACCAAGAATATTCCAGTTCACATTGAAACAATCAGTTTAGTGTGCGGTTAAGTTACATTAAGACTGACTGTGTGATAGTGCATTGCATTAAAAAGAGAAGTTCTGTGCTTTGTTCAGCAGTCTCATATTCCCTAGAAGAGAGATCTCATGATGTCTCAAACAATGGGGGAAACAGACATTTTTAACCAAATGGGACATTTAATTTGAAGGGGGAAATAGAAAGACAATATCGGGAACCTCACTCGCTGTGATATAATTGAAGGAACACAATTATACTGTATAGTCTGTCTGCATAGCCTGTCTGTCTCCAGAGAGAGAGAGAGGCAGAGAGGTTGATTGTCTCCAAGCAATCCGAACAATTTCATTTGCGCTAGAGCCAGTTATCATCAGTCCATTAGTGACATTTATTCCCAGGGATGTGGGGGCTTATGGGTTTTGCACAACACTGCGGCTAATTAACAATTCTTTAATGGGAATTAAAATGAAAAGAGCAGTGTGGCCCTGGCCCATTAAGCACAAGCCGAACAATGCCACCAAGAGCTCCTCTCTCCAAGAGCGCCAAGGCCACTCAGCACAGCATCAATGCCACTACTGGCAGAGCGTCCCGGTCATCGACCAAAGAGAGAGTGAGGGGGCTTATGCAAATCTTATTCCAGGCATTCTTCCCTGCGTCCTTTTTTTTATTCACATTGTGCTGCATAAAAGGAAGAAGAAAAGAATGTTCTTTTGGTCTACCAAACTTCAAAATCAGAAAAGAAGGGAGGACAAGCATCTCTGGAGATGAAACACATCTCCTTGACATGGTTCATCGTCTGCTTTTGGGAGGGGTGTGGGGTGGGGGGGGGGGGGGCATAAATACCTTTAGTCGATTCAAAGGTTTTGATTTAAAAAGCTAATCTTTGCGGATAATTATGCATGAAACAGCCGTGAATGGGCTCTTGTGTGGATTGTGTCGATGGCACTGGTTGTTGTTGTTGTTGTTGTTGTTGTTGATGATGTGTGTGGATCAATGGACTGCAGGTCAGTGATAAGAGCTTAGAGGTACAAGGAGATGTAGACTGGAGGTAAACAAGGTGGAGGGTTAGACTCACTGGTGCAGGGCATCTGCACTGGGTCGGTGTCCGTGCGGTAGTAGCCGTTTAGGCAGACGCAGTTGGTCGCCCCCTCGGTGGTGGTACGGCTGTTGATGGGGCACTTCAGACACAAGTGGTCCCCTTGGGCCGCTTTAAAGGAGCCAAAGGGACAGGCTGCGACACACCACACACACACACAGACACACGCACGCACGCGCACACACACACACACACACACACGCACGCACACACACACACACACACGCACGCACACACACACACACGCACGCACACACACACACAGAAAGAGACAGAGAGGGTTCTTGTGAGTCAGAGCACATAAACAACACAACAGGACAACTCTATTTTAATTATCACAAATCAGTGTTTCTGTCAGTGCATGACATGCAAAAGAAAGCAGAACCCCATTCAGAGCTTATTTATACCTTTAGAATAGCACTCTGTGTTAATGGATACGGAGCGTGAGTGACCTCTTAGATCTGAATTGATGCACTGAGCCGAATAGCACGCAGGCCGTGAGGAGCCAATTCTCAAGCTAAAGCTGACCATCTTGTAAAGTATTTGTGCTGCTGTATATAGTCTAACTATCTATTACAATCTCCAGGGGTCTGAGGCAGTAATTCTGACAAACCATAAGTTAAGGCTTAAGTGTAACTAAGAACTACAATGACAAAAACACATCTGCTAGCTAATGACAACTGCAGTGTATCGTGAGTCATGGAGACTGATGTCAGCAGGTTTAAGGTTTAGTCATTCTCACAGCTCGTCCATATGCTCGTCATCGTATGCTTACCCTGAGGGCTACAAGGTGTTGAGCATATGCTACTGATGTCAGCCTAGCGGTGGAATTAATATTTCTGTCTTTATAGGATCATATTACAATACAACCCATACACTGATAGTCAATTGCTTGCACGGTACTGGTCATAATTTGGAAGGTCTAATTATGTAATAAAATGGACATTAGTCAATTGAGCAATATCATAAAAGCATTGCCTGCGTGTTATTCATGCTTCACCTTGAAAATTGTTTCCTTTTCTGTCCTTTGTTTTACACTTGTTCTATCAGTTAAGTGCTGCTCATCTGTCTCTCTCTTGAAGCCGTAATTTGGACTTTATGCCAACTTGACTACTCTACTGTGGAGCTGAATGGAATTCACTACTTAGTGGGAAACGCATTCGGAGTAAACCTGGCAAAACTCATTTAAGTTTCATGCACGACATGTGCAGAGTGGAACCGGCAGATATGGAGAAGGAGAACTGTAGAGTAGAGCCCTGCACTCCCGCGGGAGTCCCGCGGGACTCGCGGGACCCAACGCAAAGCAGTGCGACGCGGGACAAATATTGAAAGCTCCTTGCGGGAGCGGGCGGGAGGGAGAGCGCACAGCGCGGGTGCGGGCGGGAGCAGTGATAAGCGGCAGTCCCGCGAATTAAAAAAGTGTTTTAAAATGTAAAATAAAATCATAAATTACCTATTGGTCAATGTATATCATATATATAACACAATGTGCTGGATATTATATTTGGTAGCCTATCTATTAATAAACATTTTTGAATGTAGATTTGCAGATGTGTAATCTCGCACACATTTCCGATTCCGTTCTGCTCTTCCGTATCAAGCTACCATTCCTATTGCTATTATTAAGCTATAGACACTGGCAAAGGCAACAGCCACGATGTTTCTCCTACTGCTAAAAACAACGGAGAAGGAGGTTCTGTAGCGCGATCCATGTCTTTTCTCCCTCACGGGCGACAGGCCATGGTTAGCCTAAATAATAATAATTAAGATTATGTTATATTTTCAATATTCTGGATTCAGAAAAGGTAGGCTAATATTTTCTCCATTTCACTTGTTTGCATTTAAGCCTAAATCAATTGTAATGTGAGCTGGCTATGCTCAAATGCTCGAGGGGGCAGGGCATTATGCGGTGTTTAAAATTATAACATCACTTCTTATATTTTTATTTCTTATGTAAACGTAATGAAGCATATAAAGAATGTATTATTCTTAATATCACTGTAGATTAAATTGGTAGGTTTGCTGGGTATTGCTGTGAAACCTAAGCAGCTGGTGCCACCGAAGGCGCTTCATGCACTTTGGAGAAGGATCCGTCAGTGATGCGCTCAGCTTAGCGCAGCGTGTTTAATTCCTCAAACCAATGTCAATAACTGTCTTGAGCAGTAGGTGAACGTCGGAATCATGCGGGAATTGCGGGCGGGAGCGGGACAATGTATTACAGTTGCGGGCGGGAGCGGGACTGAAAATCATAATTCTTTGCGGGAGCGGGCGGGAGCGGGACTGAACACTGCGGGAGCGGGCGGGCGCGGGACTGGAAAATCTGTCCCGCGCAGGCCTCTACTGTAGAGGTCACACCACGCACAATAACATGACGTGCCAGAGCACACTGAGATAGTCAATGGGGCTAGACCAACCGTGAAATGGCTCTGCCTAGTGTCTACCTCCTACGCCAAACATGCAATGTTCTGTTACCACTGATGCGCTCGCTTACTCGCTCTGTCTTTCTCTCTCTCTCTCGCTCTCTCTGTATCTCTCTCTCTTATGGTCTTTCTCTTTGCATGTCTCTTTTTTGTTCACTCTCTCTTTGTATCTCTCTCTCATCCTCTCTCTCTCTCTGTATCTCTCTATATCTCTCTCATCCTCTCTCCCTCCTTGTATCTCTCTCTCATCCTCTCTCTCTCTTTGTCTCTCTCTCTCTCTCTCTCTGTATCTGTCTCTCTCTCTTGTGCTCGGATCACTGACTTCCCTGTAAACTGTGCCACTGTTGCCGTCTGTCTGCTGGCCCATGGGAACCCAGTTGTCCTCATTTTTCCGTTTGCTCTTAGTTGAGATGGCAGGCTGGCTTTGCGCTTCCACCAACCGGTGCCACAGTCGCACCTTCCGCCGTGCCACACTGAGATCTCGTCATCACTAATTAGTGTGTGTACATCATCTAATAATCACACCGGCGCGTTAACATGACCGGCAGCTAACTGCTAACTCACCCTCCTCAGGGGGCCAAAACAACAAAATGGATAAATATTAGAACATCCTAATGTGTCACAGCAATGCATAATATGCACATGCACTCTATATTAATAGTAATAATTAATTACACCAACGCCAACACAACCAGCAACAGCACAAACAACAAAAGGAGCACCAAAAACGGCAACAACAGCAACATCAACAATATATTTTTTTTATTATAAATATTGGTTTTATAGTTACTGTTTTGATGCAGTTGCTGTTGGCATACATTACTGTAATTCAATAAGGTTTTATGCTTGAATGAAGATGTGGAAAAAAGTCAACTTTCAGACAAAATTCCAAACCCCAACATCAACCGAACCACCACAGTGACCTGTAATTGTGCTAGGTCCATATCTACGGAGTGACGCAGTTTAAGCAGGGATCATTTCCATAGAAAAATTTTTTAGATGCAATTAACACTGTCAAAAAGGCCGTGGGTCTGGCAGTGCTCACGGCATCCCGCGGTTGTGGTCGGCATACATCAACTTTTGACGCAATAAATCAGTCCACAAGTAGTTCATCTCAACATGGTCAAGTTGTTTCAGCATTCCAATGACAACCAAAGACCTGGTGAAACACCCATGGATTTGGATTCTTTCCTGCTGTTGTACAGCATGGCCCCACAGCAGTTGAACCCCCGGAGGACACAGAGCACATCCGCTGAGTGAGGCAGTGCAGATGTACTCGGTGGGGGACGCTGTAAGGAGAAGGCGTGCATCTCCGGTGTGCAATTGGTAATGGCAATTTCCCTGCAAATTCGAAGTAAATTGTTTTTAAAGTGTTTTCGACTGATAAGGCTGTGTGTGAGTGTGGATGTGTGTGTGTGTGTGTGTGTGTGTGTGTGTGTGTGTGAGAGAGAGAGAGAGAGAGTGTGTGTGAGTGAGTGTCTATGCCTGCCAGGCACAAATGCAGGAGGAACCACAGGTGCACAAACAAATGAAATTGCAAATCCAGTAGCTGTTGCTCTTCAAAGACGAGACGAATTAGCTCATCAAACCACCACCACCACACTCTCCACACACACACACACACACACACACACACACACACACACACACACACACACAGAGATACACACATATGAACGCGAACACGCACACACACAGACAGACAGACAGACAGACACACATATTTGAACACACACACACACACACGCACACATTTACGGCGCTGTCACACCTCCACTCTGGGGGAGGGTAAAAAGCCGCCCATCCATACTGAGGGCCATCACACCCCAGTAAAGATGACAGGTGTGAAGTGCTTGTCAAAGTGTTGCTCGGGTGATTGCATGTAATCTGCCCACGAGAGAAGGCCAGGCTTTCTGTAATGGACAGGAAATCATATGAGGAGAGGTGAATTACTGTCTCCCCAGCCCTCACCCGCCACCAACACACACACAGACACACACACTCACACACATACACAAGCATATCTTCCCATCAAAAGAAGCTCCCCTACACACACACACACACACACACACACACACACACACAGCCTCCTATTTGGCCCTCAAACTCTACTCTCCACTGTGTGTCACGTGGACACATCCATTTAGGAAATAATCTCTCCATTGGGAGGAGAAGGAGAGTGAGGAGAGAAGAGGAAAGGATAGGAGAGGAGAGGAGAGGAGAGGAAAGGATAGGAGAGGAGAGGAGAGGAGAGGAGAGGGTACATTTCTAGAGCATTTCTTCCGGAGCTCTAACAGTAAATGTGGCGTGCCGCGTTCCATTCAGCAGGTGTGCCAAAGCAGCAGTGGCGGTGGCGGCGGTAGCACACGCACCTCGTCTTAAGATAGGACAGTGCTAAAATGAAACACGTATTTTCATTAAATACACAGTATATGCATATGTACACACAGCGGTCGCCCATCATCGCCGTGACGACCTAATATTTGTCTTGGCTGGCTCTTCGCGGTGGAGAAGTAATAACGGAAAAGTCGTAGCCGCTCCATCAGCGGTAGCGTGAGGCTTGCGGCGCATGTCTCTGGTCTCGGAGTCAATGACAGTGTGCAGAGCCCGGTGCTGTATGAGGCGTTGGTTCCAGTTACGGCCGCGCGGGATTGAATCATCAGTGGCAGCCCTCAGAGGTGCGAGGGAATGGAATTTAATAGCTATGGCACCGTGGAGAGGCACCAGAAAAGAGAGAAGTGTGTGTATGAGTGAGTGAGTGTGTGTGTGTGTGTGTGTGCGTGTCTCTCTGTGTGTGTGTGTGTGTGTGTGTGTGTGTGTGTGTGTGCGTGTCTCTCTGTGTGTGTGTGTGTGTGTGTGTGTGTGTGTGTGTGTGTGTGTGTGTGTGTGTGTGTGTGTATGTGTGTGTGAAAGAAAGCGGAGATCCCAATCCTGGGAAGACTACAATCTTCTGTGTGTGTGCTGCTGATGGATGATTGAGCCGTGACGATGGAGGGGTGGAACCAGCCAGAGCTGCCATAGCTCCTCTGATGGCCAAGTTAATGTGCCCCTGTGATGGGCTTATTACAACAGCTGCGGGAGAGCCTGGCTTATTTTACTGTAATAACATACAGTAGGGGAACACTGCTTATGAATGTCACACCACACTTGGCAAAAATATGCTCCCATGTTGTTTTTTTCCCTCTGGGAAGTATATTGCCGGAACGTACTACTCATGTCAGATACTGAGACGTGTGAGGTTTGTTATGAGGTCTTTATGGCTGTTATTAAAGACCACATATTGGGGAAAAAAGATGGAAAAAATATCTATTACTTTTTCTGTATAACTTATATGTAACCATGTGAAATGCAGGGGTATTTTTTGTCCTCCACTACATAAAAGGTCTCATCGCTTCTGAGAGAAAGAATTTCCCACTTATATGCTTAATCTTTTCTCATGGCCACTACTGAAACAGATCAACTGGATAATCCAATACAAACACAGTTGTGGTCTAATTAGGTAATAGAGCTCCAAATCAGCTCGTATAAACAGACTGTGGAACTGCGGTTAAAGCAAGCAGTGCGTTGTTTGATCTCTGGAACTAGAGGAGTGGGATGAATCCTTATATTGACATGAGAAACCAACCCACTACTATCTCCTCAAGGCATTTCTCAATGATACCGATATATATATCCCTAAATGTGTATCAATCTATGGGATAGGAATAGAGAATGAAAATAATTGCACTCTAGACAAAGATATAAAAACAGTAGGGATCATAAGTGAACATGTATAATGGATAAGAAATAACCCCACAGGTCAGACGCCTATGGCTGAGCATCTGTGTAACCTAATGCCTGGAAGAAGTCGTGAACCTGCACCCATGGTACATAACCGCAAAGAAATGAAAATGACATGACCGAGAGAGAGAGAGAGCGAGAGAAAGAGAGAGAGAGAGAGAGAGAGAGAGAGAGAGAGAGAGAGAGATAGAGAGAGGGAGAAAGAAAGCGAGAAAGCTGGGTTTCATGACATACCAGTACTCCTACACCATTCGGGCTCCTGGTAGTTTTTATTTGTGAGGGTTGTGATTGACGCTAAGGGATATTACAGGGGGAAGAAAACCAATTTCCAGCCAATGCCGGCACTAAATCATTTCTATTTCTTCCACATACGTTTGCAGAATGACTAAAACCCATGGCAAGTATGACTATCTGATGGGAAAGCATTAACAGCATATGAGTTTCCCAACCTTTCTGAGGATGATAAAAAAAACAACAATTTCAGTTGCTGCCTGTTCTAGTCAAAGCAGAGAGACCACAGGGACCAAAACACTATCCATTAGATGTGCCCTCTCAACCTGATGTTCTTATCTAAGGATTAATGCGCTCAACTACTTGTCAGATGGGAGCATTTTGTTTAGTAAATTTGTCAAGAAAGACAACTGCCAACTCTACACAAAGACTAGCCCTACCTCTTAGATTAACAACCCCTGTAACTACAGCATATTCATTTTGGTGCAGATTCGGCCGCACACATTATAATGTTGTTTTAGCACAGCTCATGTCACGTGTCATCCAAAGAAATAATCAGAAATGAGAGTGAACTAAAAGCAAATCCAAATCCATCCAAATGAGGCGAAATTCAGCAACAAACCACCCATAAATAAACGAGACAGCAGCTATGATAGTTATTTTTTTGGTGAGAATATCATGCAGCCCTACATTGGCTAAATGAGATGTCATAGAACGTGTCCGCTGAGGCAAACGAGAGCAAGGCAAAAGGGGTCTGCTCACAAAGATCAGATCTCTTGGGCTTTTAGAGTATTTTTAGTTGCTTGATACAAGGGAGAAACATCAGAAAGGATTAGTAGTACACTTCAACATTTTGTGCCCTATAGAATAAAAAGATGCTTTTTGTAACTTCAGGGTTTATCAGCTAATTTGATATGGCTATTAGGTTAGCTACTGACATGTTACATGTAGGTCAACAACAGCAAGGCCAGAAATTTTGTAAGTATCAATACATTTTAGAGGCTTGTGCATTATGACTTCTAATTCATCTGTGAGCCAGGAGGGCATAAATTATTGGGTGTGATCTTGATGTAAACACTGAAAAATGCATCTTCCGAATTTCAAATGGGCTAGCAGATTGCCGACTGCAAGGATGAAAGATTAATACCCGAAAAGGGATAACTGTGCTGGCGTATTCCCGCCACGTGCAGTATTTATGAACCTTGAAAGAAGTGTTCCTTCTCTTTCACATACACATATACGTGCTACAATACGTCTTATCTGTGTGTGACACGTTTTTCACAGATGCTCTTGAAAAAACAAAAACAAAAACAAAAACATAGCATCCAGCTAAGCCACAGTGGATGATATCAAGAATATATGGGAGCAGGTGAGCTCTGAAAAGGATGCAGAGACACGTACACACACACGCACGCATGCACGCACACATACACACACACAATCCGGCAAACACACATTCCGGCAAACACACACAAACACACACAATCCGACACACACACACACACAAACACACACACACACACACACACACACACACACACACACACACACACTGACAAAGACACACACATACACACAATCTGACAAACACACACACATACGCACAATCCGACACACACACACACACACACACACACACACACACACACAAAACACGCCCCCCCCCAACACACACACACACACACTCATTATCATCATCATCATCATCATAGGACAACACAACACAGGCTCTATTGAGCGCAGTCCCCCTGGAGATCCCCAGCACTGGCCCAGTGGGCAGGCTGACTGGGTTTGACTAGTGGAGGGGCCAGATAAAGGGCTGGGCTGACAGCAGCATAATGGGGGTGATGGGGGATGGAGCGACACGGCGCAGGGAGGAGGAAGGGAGGAGGGGAGGAGAGGAGAGAAGGGGAGAGGGGAGGTAAAGAGGGGATAGGAGAGGAGAGGAGTGGAGAGGAGAGGAGAGAAGAGGAGAGGGGAGTTAAAGAGGGGAGAGGAGAGGAGTGGAGTGTGGGGCAGGGCAGGCAGCAGCAGCTGCTCCTCAATCCAAATCCACGGCCTTGGATCCCACCATAAACCCCACACGACATGGAGCCACCACTGCCACTGACGACGGTGTGAATATCACCAGAGGCAATACGCTACTGCGCTCTGCACATGGCATATCTCTCTCTCTCTCCCTCTCTCTCTCTCTCTCTCTTCCTCTCTACATACCGTATCTGTCTATTTCTCTTTGGGAACATGATTAAATTGATTTGGAGCAAGGATCTGATTCTGATCTGGCCATGCCATGGGTTTTCTTGAAAGATAAAATGTTTTTTGAAGCTAAAATGAAAACAAACATGGTCTTTATCTGATACTTCAAGTGCAATGTTACATCATTCTCACCATATTAACTATGACAATCTATGACAGTCATAAAACGGAAACAAATATAGACCAGTAAATACAATATGCTATTTTTCACACATAAATAATAATTCAATATGGGACGTAAATGTTAGACTACAGTATGGCAAAATGATGTGATATTATTTTACATAGGACATTTATTTTGAAAGATCGTACCACTGCAGGCACAAAAGGGTATCTTCACTGTGTTTAGCATACTCAGATAAAATTGCCTGTGAATTTGCCAACCATGCAGAAATACCACTGCTAATCAGCATAATTTGTTATTGTATGTCCACACACCTCGACCAAATGTAAAGGGCAGCGACTACACAAAACCCCTCTCTTCTGCGGTATCTGCGCAGACAGACCCGTGGAACTCACAGACAGACAGGGTCAGCGGGCTGCCACCTTCGCTTTTCTCCAGTGTCCAGGCCCGCCGCGGGATGCCGCTTGGCAGCCACTGCAGCGGGTCATCAAGGGCACTGCACCGCAGAAAGACTTATCCTGCTGCTGCTGCTGCTGCTCCTCCTGCTTCGACTGAACCTGTAGCCGTGTGCTGAAACGGTGCTAAAACCACCCGACAGAAGCCTCAGTGTCAGTCAGTGATCAACCTAGAGAAAGATAGAAGCTCATCGTCTACCATCAGCCCACAATAAGCAAACGCAGGCTGTGTTTTACTAATCTTCTCACCCTTTCAAACGCAGGCGTTGTGTAAGATACCCAATATCTCAGCCGACCTCATTTGTTCAAATGGGGTCGCCTGTGATATTGGGTATCTTACAATTGACCAGAACATTACATTCAAATATGTATACATTAAATTAAAAGAAAAAATGAAAACCCTCATGATATCCAAGTTAATGAACTAATCGGATTCTTCATTACAATCTATCTATGCAAAAATAAACTTAGACATCCCGCATGAGATCATCATGGGTAATAATGCTTGATCAACGTTCCAAACTAAGTAGCAAAACAACCAGGCGCTCTCTCTCTCAACATGTTGTGAATGATTGGGGTCGCCAACATTTTGTGACATCAAAATGGGGTCACCTGCCAAAAAAGGTTGGGA
>NW_027468881.1:21780492-21895492 GCF_046254945.1 Alosa pseudoharengus
TGTGTATCTAAATTATGCACTATGAGAATATGAGGGTGCATTAACCCCTCTGTGTACTACATAAGACTGAGGGCACATTAACCCAGCTACATTAACCCAGCTACATGCTATCAGCTTGGCCATTGCCCACGGCAAATCACATTTGGAGGCAGCCACACATGCGACTAACTGCCTTATGGGCAGCATATCATCCTAACAATTGTGATACTCTGCACTACATAACAGGAGGTTTCCTGCAGTATGTACTGTATGCACTATGCAGGAGGTTTCCTGCAGTATGTACTGTATGCAGGGTTGCATTATAATACGTTTCCATCACAGGACTAAAACAATCCCGACAACTGTGACCTTCTCTGTCAAACTGAAAAGAAGCTGGCTAAGTTTTCTTTTCTTTTTTTTTGCCAATCTCACAGCTGTGGCAATGGTGTAGCTGCTGGCTGCGTACATACTCTCCACCCGGCCTCAACCACCCCCCCCCCCCAACACACACACACACACACACATACACACACACACACATACACACACACACCAACCCTTCTCCTCCCTCCAACCACATAGCGCTTGGGTTACCAGCTTGAGCGGATATGGGCTATGATGGGAGCCCATTCAATGATTCAATGCATTCCTTTTAAAGCGCCATTTCCCACATGCTGTTGGTCAGTTACTAGTCAAAGGCTGAATTATTAACACGCCGGTGCCCCATGTAACTTTAATCAGATCAGAGTTTTAATGGGACTGGCTCAAAAGTGTGAACAAATAGGAAGGGTGAGATCTCAATCCCAAACATGTACTATGCCACAAAACATACGAGGTAGGTGGGTATATGTGCATGGATGTGTATGGGCATGTATGAGTGAGTGTGTGTGTGAGTGTGAGTGTGTGTGTACGTATGTGCACTATGTCTGTATGCTTTTATGCGCATATTCATCCATGCATGTCTGTCTGTGCATGTGAATATGTGTGTGTGTGTTGTCTTTGATAGTATTACTTCCAGACCCAGTCTCTTTTATCTTCATGTACAGTGTCGACAGAGCCAAGCAGTTCAGCATCTGATATCATCCAGCCTGCTACAGGCTCATGGACAACGGGACTTCAATCAATCTGTCACTGGGGCCAATAAGGCAGTATCCCCATCAAGCAGTCCTGATTTTGATTTTCCCATTGGTTCCATGGAAGTTTGTTTTTGTATGATCATGGAAGAATTATTTTTGTCCCAGTTGCTAAAGAAGACACAATTAAGAGTGAGTTCTTTATTAAACCTTAAAGTAAATATTTATTATCTATAAATAATAAAGTAAATACTTATTATCTGCTTATAAATATCTTATTCTGTATATTCAACATTTCTTGGCATGATTGACATGACAGGAACATGTCATCTGCCAACAGGAAAAAAATAACAAAATATTCTCTCATCTTTGAAGATGTTATTTGACCTTGGCCTTATCACGGAGTAAACAGCAGGGGACTGAGGAAAAGGTCAGCAGAAAAGAGGTGCAACTTCCTGGCAGAAATTCAATCAAACACCACAGCATCCTAACACTGGTGATTTACAAGCATGGTTATTGCCAAGAAATCTTAATACACTTGCATAATGTGACTGTGTTCAAATAGTACAGAGTTTGCGGAGCTGATATAATATGTGTATAATAATGATATAATATGTGTATAATAATGTGTATTTTTATTGTATCACAATATATCAGAATACACACACACATACACACACACACGCACATATATATATATATATATATATATATATATATATATATATATATATATATATGTGCGTGTACACACACGCACATATATATATATATATATATATATATATATATATATATATATATATATATGTGCGTGTGTGTGTGTATGTGTGTGTGTATTCTGATATATTGTGATACAATAAAAATACACACATCAAGAGCACTGTGATAAGATATCCATGATAAAAAAAAAAATCTCTCTTTTTTTCTCAGGGTCTTCACATGCTGTCCTCATCGGAAGCACGGAGGAAATGGCGTGATGGGCATCACAGAAGGATGCGGAGGCGAAGGACAGCGCTTGTTTGGCCTGCTGCGGACAAAAGCTGGAGCAGCGAGCATCACTGATATCGCTGTCATGCCATCCTTTCAGCCCCACTGATAGGCAGCCAGGGGAAATAAGACCAAAAACAGGGACACACAGAAACCCTCTGTCCACACACACACACACACACACACAAAGACACACAAAGACAGACACACACAAAGACAGACACACAGACACACACAGATACTGTACACATACACACACAGACAGACAGACACACACACACACACACACACACACACACACACACACACACACACACACACACACATGAACACACACACACAAATCAGGGGCTGTGGTCCTTGAAATAGCCAAAGACTCAAACACTGACGAACATAAAGGGAGTCTTCCTCTTTGACTGCTTGTAAATAAGAGACACACTGAAGGAGAGGAAGTTCTTTGGTTACCATCATAAAATATATATTACAGCACTGTGTGGAGCTGTTAACTGGAACATTAACCTTTAAAATCACGTCACATTCAAAATGGGCCCTAAAATGTCAGGACTCTTCACGTCCCCCTTAAATGCTCTCTGCCTCTGGTCTTCGATGACAGGCTTTGCGAGGGAGATGGATTGAGTAAAAAGAATAAGAAAAAAAAAAAACATTTGCTGCTCTTAATTCACATTAAGCCTTTCAGTATCATGATACATATTTGATTGTTTGTGGGTCTGAACAGATGTTTCCAGCAGACTTTCTGTTTTTGAAAATAACTGAAAGCATGAAAGGATAAGACTGTCTTATCCTTTGAGAAAAAACATCCCCTCTGACTTACATTTCCCTTTTTAATGCTCTCTAGTTGGAAAACTGTAAAAAAAAAAAAAACCTCTCAGAAAAAGATTCAACCCGTTCTACTTTTGTGTAGTTTATTATTGTGGGAAATTGTATTTACAGATATTTACAGCTTAACTAATGACAAGATAACCCAGTTTGGACAGATAACTTGCTGTTAAGAGATTATTTATGTGCTGTGTCCTCAGAATATTCGACAGTGAGTGACCTAGGCTCTTCACAGCCATCTGCACACTGAGAGGTTACATGCTACATAAGCAAGGTGTTGTTTTAAACCTCATGCCTCGCTAATCTCAATGTGACCTGCCTTTTATGGGGCCTGTCACCGTTACACAGACATGTTGTTTTTCTCTGCATCATGAGAACCGCTGTATGAGTGTGTGTGTTGGAGAAGGGCTGAGGAGGGAGGGTGTTCTATTCTCCACATCACTGGAAGAAGAGTCATAGCATCCATTTGGATTATAATTATTTTGACTGTACGTCATTGTTTCCTCACCATTCATTTCGGTAATGACTTAACCCCCATAAATAATGCAACTGACCAATAAATCTTGGCTGTAATGGGAACTGAGGTGTTCTAATGGTGCGCAGGGGGATCCTGGGCTTGGCAGCAGCACCTGTTATGTTCTCGCCAAACATCTCAATCAAAGCTGCGGTAAATAACAGTGTTTATCTCCGGGAAATTCCAGACCACACTGTCTACCCATGACATCACGATGATGAATGAATATTACTTTTTTTTCCCCGGGTCTCCTGCAAGCCTCAAGCCTAGCTTACCTGATGTTCTAACGAGAGCAATAACTCAAACATCTCCACCCCCCTTCCTTTCTTTTTGAGATGAGGGTGGGTTTGTGTAGGTCTGCATTTTTTCCAATCACACTTTATGTTCAGTTACGAAATTTTGAATTGCAAAGCCAACATAATACATACCATCAGTATTAAAGGAAAACTCTGGCATTATTTTAAAAATGCCCCCAGAGTGTTTTTTTTTTCTTTTCGTACCGACAGTACTCAGTGACCTCAAGAAACTGAGATCTATGTGAAAAATGGTCAGAGTTCTCCTTTAACACAACACCATCACAAAAGATTACACGGATAACCTTTGCACAGGGCCACACATGCACCTTCTCATGATCAAATGTACGTCACTTAGTGGACCGTAGTGTGTACTCATGGAAACCCCAAAGCACACCACATCCCTAAGAGCCAACATCGGTCACTTGAGAGTCGTGTATCCAGGCCTGTGCTGAGGGAGTTCTGCAGCGGCCTGCTGAGGTGTTTGATTTGTCCGCGGACGAGCTGTGCACTGCGCCCGTGTTTGTCCATTAACCAGTTGATGGCTGCCCAGGGAGGTATTAAGAGGCCCTGCAATGCTCGCTCAGCGGTGTACCAGGCCGCTCAGGTGCGCATAGTAAACACCACTACACTCTGTGGAGCGGCTACTGCAGGCACGGGCGGCCAGCTAATGGCCTGTGCAGATTACACGATTTCAGCCCGATTTTGTTGTAGCCGACAAATTCTCAGTGTCGTGCCCGAATATAAAAGGTCAGGAACGATGCCGAAGGAGGAATGCGACTTGTAATGTAACATATTCAACGACCGGCAATTTATCGATCCACGACTCAACGACTTAAAGTCTAGCATGTTACAATTTTTGAGGAATCCCCGACGACTCCCGTGTTGACACTGTGACGACACACGACGAGTAGGCTATGATAAGCTTGTAATATGGCATGATCTTGTAATATGGCCAATCTCCCGACCAAGACGCAGTAAGAATTTATTGTTCTCTGATCGCCTAGTCTGACATGATCAATCATAAAAGACCATTGTGAAAGACTGCATCTGAACTGAATCTGCATAGGCCATAAGAGCACTTCAGGGATTAGAGACTCGGACGCCTTCCCCTCACAACACACAAACGGGAACAGGAGACGTTACACAATGAGACCTGCACAGACCTCCTGCTGAGTAATTTAGAAAGGGGCTAATGCTAGGCTACACTACATCCCGCCTCCACATCCTGAAGACGAAAAAACAAACCCCCACCTACGATGATATGCAACCCTGGCAACGGTGCAACACAAGAATCTGGTGTTGTTTATTTCAAAACACCATAATTTATCTTTAGTGATAAAAACACAACCAAGACCAGTGGGGGTTGCTGAGGAGGAGTTTGATGCTTAGCTGTGTGCGGAAATCGTAAATTTGGCAGCCCCCTCCTCTCCCTAGACAGACACTGTATGAAGGCCAAAGGGCTGAGTTCTAATTATACACTAATCTCGATGAGAGTGGAAACAGAGACGCTTGCACTAAATTAGAGGTCCTTGCGCCGCATCATGTCTTTTCATCCTGTCTCCTTTTTTCACCTAGCCATCATAGGGCAGGTGGGGAGCTCCTTTTGTCCCCAGACTCACTACATTGTATCTCTAAGTATGTGTGTGACAAACAAAACTCATTGAATCCCTTGAATCCTTTGGATCCCTGTATCCTTGAAAAGCTGCCTTTTTTGTTTTGAAGGGAGCCCCCCACCCCACACTGCCACCTTAAGCCTCCACTTAGGTGTTGAGGCCTTGGCATCTTCACACAGAGTGTTGAGCCAATGCTTGTTGACAATGGTGCTATAATCAAACTGAGTCATTCTGAAAAGATTTTGTTTAGGTGGAGGAAAGCTAGCTTGTGACCATGATCTTTCTTTTGACAAACCACCCACTACCCTCCTCCTCTTCCACAAAAATAAAATAGGAAAATTGTCTGACAATTGCCTGATTCATATGCTCATATAACTGAAATCTAATTTATTTCTATTACTATTCCTAAATTTAGGCAGAGTCCCAAGGCAACGATGTGCTTTTCTCCAGGAGGTGATTTCAGAGCATCCATCCATGGGTTTTGTTCTCACTGTCTCATTGACTGCCAACAATGACAGTAATTGTGCCACTGACCTACTCCTAAAATATTCCCCCATTAGGGTCACATGATCGGCTCCTGGTCGATTAAGCCATTGTGATATCATCAGGGCTGGCTCTATCTCTCCGCCTACGGTCTGATCTGCAAATCCCTTTGTCCGCATGCAAATCCTCCATAACAAGCCACAAGTAGATTCATTAGATTTTTTGTGTGTGCTTACGTGTCTGTGTGTGTGTCTGTAACTGTCTATGTGTGTGTGTGTATGTGAGAGAGAGAGTGTGTGATATTTCAATCAAACCGCTAGGGAGAGTGCGTGTGTGTGCCCATCCAGTCTGCTCCCGTCCACACTCCAAATTAGGCAATTAGTACTGTCATTAAAGTGGTGGCAGTGCGGGGGCTTAACACCAGGGGAAATAAAAGAGACAATCTGCCGCGTGTTCGCTCAGGATATTGCCGATTTCCATCCTTCAACCCCCCCCCCCCCAAACCCCCCTGCTGCCGCACGACCCCCCCCTCCATCCCCCCAGATGGGGAGACATTAGTAATTTATATTCTGTCAACAGTGCTCTGGAGAACACTGCCCAAATCATTTCCGCGTTTCAGCTCGCTTTTCCAGGAGTGTAATCATATCTGCCTGTCACCAGAGAAGAAAAGGGTGAAAAAAGGCGAAAAAACAAAACAATTTTTTCACAAAAAAAGCCCTCCTTTCATTCCCACCTACCTGGCCAGTATAGAAACTGACAGAGGAGGGGGGTCTTTTCATCGCGCTGTCGAAGGTCCCTTTGGCATATTTCTAACCTCCTCATTTTTTTATATTCTGAGCATGTTGCTTTGTATACTGTGTATACAACAGTATTTTTTTTTAGCATTCATGGGATCTGTCTCCCCCTCACTTTCAATCTCACCCTCTCTCTCCCTCTCCCTCTCGTGTGTGTGTGTGTGTGTGCTGTGTGTGTGTGCTGTGTGCGTGTGTGTGCTGTGTGTGTGTGTGTGCTGTGTGTGTGCTGTGTGTGTATGTGTGTGTGTGTGTGTGTGTGTGTGTGTGTGTGTGTGTGTGTACCCATGTGCGTGTGTGTGCATGTGCGTGCATGCATTGGGGTGTGCATGTGGCACTGCATTCATTACTCCAAATCAAATGGACAAAGGAAGTGAACTATGAGCATTACATGAACAGACAAGGGCAAAGAAATAGACAGGGGAGAGAGAAAGAAAGAGAGAGGGCAAAAAGAGAATGTGTGTGTGTGTGTATGAGAGAGAGCGAGAGTGAGCGAGAGAGACTGTGAGAGAGAGCGAGCGAGAGAAAGAGAGAGAGAGAGGGAGACTGTGTGAGAAAATGAGAGAGAGAAAGAGAGAGGGAGACTGATAGAAAGAGAGAGAAAGAGGAAAAGAAAGAGAAATATCATGGCCAGATGCCCACTGAATTCTTTTCAGTGTGAGCGAGTGAATGCTGCATGTCTGCGGGGCCTGTCTTTACCCTGGCACGGCGGCGTGACACATCCTGGTGTTTACAATTACAGGACACTGTGTCCCTTCTACCCAATTAGTCTGGGAAAAGGCATATGGATCAGATATCGTCACATTAGTGGCCAGTGGAAACCATGTTAACCTTACATATCTTATCTAATGTGCTGGACATTCCAAACATTGTGACATGAACCCCTGCCTATATCCATCTCTCTTACATACTAAGGGTCTGTATTATTTAATATATGGATGGCAGAACCAGAATGGCAATGTCATGTTTAATGAATCACATGTTATTCAAGGTTTGCTTTTTTTTAGAATAGAAAATGTGATGCTATTTTTATACTCTCAGTCATAATTTATAAAGCCACGGCAGTGTATAAGCACTGACTGCTGATCTCCTAATCAAGATCAGTATCATCAACAAATCCAAAATAAGCTCCCTACTGAGGCCTAGGCCTTCATTAAAACATCCATGCTGCTGATTATTCACACTCATCTACACATGATCACCCACAAAAGTAAAATATTAGTTCGCTTCTTTGCCATTCACTCCGCTCATCAGGAAGATGCAGCAACTGCTACTAATACTACTACTACTACATCTAATACATGACTATAATTATGGATTTTATTATATTATATTTATAAATTGTATTTATTATATGGTTATTAACTGAATATTTGCTGGGTCAATGGTGTAATAGTTCTATTTGCCTTTTAAAACCTGCCATTCAACTCAGTCAAGTTAAAATGATAGTGAATGCATGTGCCCCTGTTTGGGGTTTGGTACATAATAGAGGGAAGGTGCAATTTTCCTTGAAATATTTTCCTGCCCTACTGAATATGATATGAGATGAAGCAGCGTTACCTTTGCAGACCGTGCCATTCCCCACCGACTCGTGGCCCGACTTGCACATGCAGCGGCCAATAGGCACCATCCACTCGCCGTCGCCGTTGCAGTAGAGCTTGATGGGCACGTCCACTTCCTCTCCGTTAGGTATGCACGTGCCCCTGGCCGCCACCAGCGAGGTGCTCTCAGCGCCGGACAGCGTCTCCTGGAACACGGCGCCGTTGCGAACCACACGCGGGCACTTGCGGTAGAAGACGCGCACAGCAATGATGGACATGCAGGCACCGTAGTCCTGGAAGGCCAGATAGTAGCCCTTGCGCGAGACGGGGCCAAAGCTGCGTACCTCCGTGTTGATCTTCATGACACGGCCGCCCAGGTCCACCTGCGAGAAGCTCTCGTCGGCGGCGATGGTGTCTACCTTGATCCAGGGGTTTTCCATCCAGGCCGGTGACACCTTAGTAGCGATGTCCGAGTCGGCCTCGTAGTAGTAGAGGTTGAACGTCTCCTTGCAGGAGCCGGGGACGTTGGGGATGCTGCTGCAGTCGCGCACAGAGAACTTGATCTCCACGTGGATGCGCTGGGCTCCCCCCCTCAGGATGAACTTGGTACGCACCCAGTTGTTCTGGTGGGTGTCGAAGACGTTGCACACCTGGTAGGTGCGGATCGTGTTCAGGTTCTCGTCGTAGCCGCTCACCTCCTCCCACTGCCGAGGAAGGAAAGCAAGCAGAGCCCTCGGTTATACTCAACAGATGGGGCATAATCATCATGCATAACACACACATGGTAAAAACACTAAGGATTTGTCTGTCAGGCACTGGGAGGAAATATGGATTTAGTACAGCACTCTGTATTGTGCGTTCATCTCTTTAAAAAAATCGGCAACATATCTACAGTTGATGGAGATCTAATGATCTCACATGTGATCACTGATGGGTATAATCCCTGCCCTAATCCCAATATGACTCACCCCTAACGACGGGTATATAGTCCAGCCCAACTCTGCTGTGGCTGTTGTTGAGTCCATTAAAATCTCTGCAGAGAGGAGAGGAACAAAAAAATCATTAGGTTACACAAATAAATTGATATGCTACACCAACACCGATCAATCAGTCTGCTGTAATGTGACCCCCCCCCCTTTACGTCAGCTGCTTGGCCCCTGTCATTTATATCATTACAATTCAGCTTTAATTAAATACATAAAAAGAACTGATGTCATTCCAGACCTGAAGAGTGATTATGGTCTATTATCAGCTGGTCAGGCGGCATAATAAAATGGTGATTACAGCTCGGAGAAAAGCACCGTGTGGAATAATATTGGGTCGCTTTAATGGGTCGATAAGGAAACATGCTGTGCCTTCCTCCTTCTTCTGGCTGTTATTAATATGCGGCAGTAAGCAGGGCCCTCTGTAGATCAGAGGTGTGCCACTGTGGGGATGATGGATCGCCCTGTCTCCTGACATCTGTTTCTCCCTCTCAGCCACAGCCATGGCCATTTATAACTGCCCAGTGTCCAGACGAGGGCCACTGGTGCCGCCACCGCCGCACCCTCGCTCACAGAGTCCCCCGCCACCGCCTCCCTCCACGAGCAAGTAGGACAAGGATCCCTCTAAAAACGCCCATGTCGTCCGACACGTATTCAATTATTCAGCCGGCCATATTCGAGTACTAAGGCGGACTTGATGAGTCGGTGATGGGGGTGGGGGGCGGGGGGGAGGGCAGCTGAAAGTTGGTTGGGCAGCTGAAAGTTGGTTGGGAGCTGAAGCTATGAGGCTTTTAGTCAGGAGTGTTGAATCGAGTTGTAACTTTCGAGGATAAGATCTGGTGCAGGTTTCGAAGATAAGGAGATGTATGAGTGTGCATGACTAAAGGGGGGGGGGGGGGGGATCGAGTTGGAACTTTCGTAGATAAGACCTGGGAGGAGATGTATGAGTACACCTGCTTGGTCATTATCATCTACATCAGCTGTTGTCCTTCTAGATGAGTCAACTAGGTGCTGCCTTTTGTGGCCAGGGCTCACGTGGAATAGAGACATGTGTCTCAATAATAATAAATAAATAAATAAATAAATACATAACTATGGCTCCTTCTTATGACTTAATGTGCTCAACCACAGGCTCAATCACAGTCACATGTAGAACAGTAATAGAAAGGAACATAATTCTCCCGACTTCATTTTAAATATTGCAAAGAACGCTTGCATAAAATATACGGAGCTCTGAGAGAAGATTTTGAGTTAATGTAGAAAGCTAGTGACACCATTTCACAAATCATGTCTTTCCCTATAAATGAAGGCAGCAAATGTGTGACCTTTTGAATTGAAGTGATTATCATACACTCACATATTACTCTTAACAGACTCAACAGTAAAAGATGACTACAAGGGCTTGTGCAGTACATTGTCATAAGAGACAAACAGCCCGAGTACGTGGCTGTGGGCACAAATGTGGCCCTTACGACCCAGGGATCTGGGAGTGTAGAGAGGAGGCTTCCGCCCATGGAAGGCAGCGCGTGTGCCAAGCTGGCCCTGAGATCCATGTTAAACACTGGCTCCACACAGGCCCAGCTCTTAAGTGTCTCATTTATATTTCAGGAGCTTCTGCAGCTAGCGGAAAAAGCGTGGCCCTACCCAGCGGTGACAGTGGAGTGGCTGTGTGTGTATGTGAGTCAAACAGCATTGCGTTGTCGTGGTGTGTGTGTGGGGGTGTGTGTGTGTGTGTGTGTGTGTGTGGGGGGGGGTGTTGGTTATGAAACAATGTGGAATATGTTATGGATTGTGGGTAGGTAATGTGAGTTTAGAGGAACAAAGTTATTCCGTACCAATCTGATTAATGAATTAAAGGTTCAGTCTGTGATTTGTAATACAACACATTTCTGTCAAATTCAGCCAATTGCTCTGCAAGGTTTTATAGCTGTCTGTTCTGCTTGTCTGTTTAAAAGACTTTGATATTGTACCCCGTCCTGGTTGGAACACAAATAAAGTGTCTCAGTTTGAGACATACGTACACTATTGAAGCCAATCAACACGTCCCTTCAGGATCACAAGAGAAAGAGGCTCCATATGATTGGCTGTGAATCTCAAACATCAACAACCTTTCACCAGAATAGCAGACTGTACCTTTAAATGTGGATGTTTGCTGTTTGAACTGAAAAAGTTGTGGCTATACCTCTTCCTCCTCCTCCCCTTTCATCGTGGATCTAATGACTGAGAAACTGAACTAACCCCCACTCCATCTGTCCATGCATTCCTGCAAAACAGACAGGACACTCTTCCTCTCTTTCTCTATCTGCACCTCTATCAGACCTTCTCTCTTCCCTTTCTCATCTCTACCTCCCTCTCCCTCTCTCTGTCACACACTCACACACATGCACTCTGGGTCTTTCTCCCTCACTTGCACTTTCTCACTCCCTTCCTTGCTCGCTCATTCTCTCCCTTCATTCTCTCGATATTCGGAATGAAAAGTAGGCCAACGGGAGCCCAAGTCCAGCTCATATAATCCTTACAGGCTGCGCCACGCTCTGAGCGCCACATTGGATTAATCCCACGGGGGAAACGTTTGTGCTAGTCTCCTCTGGATTTTAGGTCAGCGTGCCAAGACGCAACTTCTCTCTCTCTCTCTCTCACTCTCTCTCACACACACACACACACACACACACACACACACACACACACACACACACACTCATTCTCTCTCTCTCTCTCTCTCACACACACACACCTACATTTTTATTTGTCATTCCAGCTTTTGTTTGTGCTGTGTGTCACCCATGTTGTGAGTGATTCTGATACATGGAGGGGCGGGAGAGAGAGGAGGGGATGGAGAGAGGATGGGAGACTGGCTGGGGAAGGATGCCCAAGCTGGGATGGGGACCGAGGCTGAGCTGGGCTCCTCTGGAGCAGCTGAGGCTGGACACTCACACACACACACAGACACACACACACACAGACATGAACACACACACACACACACACACACACACACACACACACAGACATGAACACACACACACACACACACACACACACACACACACACACACACACACACACACACACACACACACACACACACGTACAGACCTACATACACACACACACACACACACACAAACACACACACAAACACACACATACACACACCCACCCACACACACACACACACACACACACACACATCCTAACAGATTGTCATATATGTACAGTCATTTTCTCTCACAGACCCACTCACTCAAACACACACACTCAAATGGCCTGAGATGGGAGATCTTTTCTGGCTTGCTGCCCTCCATCACCCAAGTGCACATGGGGACACATGAACACACACATGGGAACACTCAGGCAACTGGACACACATGATGAAATGATGAAATGAACATGACCAAATACACACACACACACACACACACACATGGGGACACATGCTTAATGAACACAGACAACTGGACACACACGATGAAATTATGAAATTAAAGATGACCAAGATGACCAAATGAGATCGTTGGAAACATATTGTCAACAGCACACTGAAGTAAGCAATGTCTATAATGCAATGTCGTCCAATTGCATTGGTTGCCTACATAGGGTAAACAAATTTGATCTTCACTGCTAAAACTAACAATGACATGAACAGGGATGTTATGTGTTGAACTGGAATGGATGAACTGTCAAATCTTAACTATTATTCAACAGAAGGAAGTAATTGGTAAATAATCTTGTAAAACAAACTTGCCAAACATACTTAATATTTTGAACAGATTTCAGAAATAAGCCCTTCTCTACGTTCAGGGTATTAAAATTTGTTACTATTCAAATTCTAGAAAAACAAAGATAAAAAAGAATTTTAGAAGCAATGTTTTTTCCTGCTAAGGTCTTGCTAAGGTACAACATTCCTTGCTAAGATCTCAGTTAAGTCACAGTGTCAGTCAATCAAAAAGAAAACTAGTTTAACATCATTCAACATTAGTGTAGCTTAGTTTAGCTTCTGAGGAATGCAGGCATAGCAAAACCTCATAGATTAGACTTGAAACATGTTGAATAATTTATGTGTGTTAATTAATTCACTCCATGCTTTGATCAAACATGACATGAAGAAGCAAGTAACACACCCCTCACAAACTATGTCCTCTTTCTGGCAAAATTCTATTTGTGGAAGAAAAGTGCAAAACAATTGTTCAGTTCTGGGGTTTTTTGGGTCATATGATTTTCATTAATATACTGAAAAATGCATTGTGTGTATTAGTCTCTGTTTGTGTGTGTGTGTGTGTGTGTGTGTGTGTGTGTGTGTGTGTGTGTGTGTGTGTGTGTGTGTGTGTGTGTGTGTGTGTGTCTGTGTCTGTGTGTGTGTGTGTGTGTGTGTGTGTGTGTGTGTGTGTGTGTGTGTGTGTGTGTGTGTCTGTGTGTGTGTGTGTGTGTGTGTGTGTGTGTGTAAATGTGCTGTTGTGCCTCACAGTAAATGAGATTGACCAACATGAAGGTTATGTGATGAGCGGGTCCATATACGTATGTTCCACTCTATAGGCCTGACGTATGCATGTACTGATTGCTCCATAAACTCAACACACAACTTGATGACAATAACGGAAACTCATTGATTTCTATTGCTCTAGTTGTGTCACTTAGGATCCACCAGTCCTCTGATAGTGATGCAATGATTTTCACAATGTTTGTGCTGCTTACCAAAAGCCTACATGCTGTAAAAAGCACATATGGCAAGTTCATATTCCAAGTTTAATAAGCAAAATGAGACTGATAAACTAACAAACACATTGCAATGACATTCTATAAATAGCAGTAACAGCAACTGGCCACAGGTGTGATATGGTGAGGCAATACCTTTCAAGTTTCAAGTTCATTGTCACGTACTTGATAAAGATGCACCATCATTTATACTAATGGAATTCTTGAGACTCAGAGCCAGCCCAACTTTACAGTGTAAGTTAAATAGTAATCTAAATTGGTTTCTTGTACAGAAATAAATCAAGCTCACCAATGTTCTACAGAAAAAGGATTGTTGAAGCGTCTTTGTGCCTATGTTAGCCTATGGTGATATGATCTATAGAAACACTGCTCTCTCCTCTCTTTAGGTATTAGACTCAGTCTATCATTCTGCCATAAGATTCATTACCAGTGCCAGCTACTCACCACTGTGCACTTTATGGTCTAGTTGGTTGGCTATCTTTAACACAGAGACGAAGTGGACACTGGCTGCTGTTTATTTCTAAGGCCAACATTTGAGAAGTTCCACCCTACCTCACCGCCCTCGCTCCAATAATTAATTACCTTACGCTTAAGGTAGCTTAAAAAGAGTTAGGGAAATCAGCTTTTTGTTTTTAAGGTCCCCACTTCCTGGCAAAACATTCAACACACTCTTAATTTTTTTTTTTTTTTTTTGTGTCCTGCTGGCAGTTCAAATATCTAATCACTAACATTCGCCTCTTGAACTGTACCTGTTTTAACTGATTATTTCAATTGCTTTTAGATTCACCTGATTTATTCATTACCATTAATTATGTATTTCATTTTATTTATTATTTGTTAGTTGACTGTATAATAGGTCATGCTTGGCTCTCTGTATTATATGTTTACTGTTGTATCTCCGCTACTTTAAAAATGACAGCTACTCTCAGTTCTACTCCCAAGAATGAAAGAAATGGTTGAATGAATGAATGAATGAATGCATGAATGAAATAGTACTGAATTAATATAAAAAAATGTACTGAATTAAACAAGTATAACAATATATACCTCTTACTTGTTTGTACTTCAGACTTGTTTAATGCAGTACTATTTTTATATTACAAACTAAAGCCCCACTGTGAACAATAAGAGCTGTGTGGCAAAGAGCATACAGTAAAAACACAATGTAAGCCCCACTGTAAACAATAAGAGGTGTGTGGCAAAGAAGGCTGCTATTGTGACTTGTCAAAGAAATGTAACAAGATTGTAACGTCAACATTGCACCAGACATCTCAGTGTCTCAATGCCAACCCTGAGCCCTGACTTTGCATTGTGCACTACTGTGGTATCAGTGCACAGAGGAAGCTCGACCCATCTAGTCAGAAAGCACATGTCCTGGCCTAATCCCCACAGAACCCAATCCATGACTCTCATTACCATGTCGATGTGGGCCGAGGGGCTGAGGAAGCCATCCTGGGTGACTTTGTCTGCCCGGCACAACCTGTCCACCGCATTCAGCAGCACATCCACATGCAGGAGCACTGAGGGCTGCATGGCCACAATGAGTGTTATGGGTTTTGTGTCAGTACGTCTAGAAAAAAGAGGTAAACTGTTGCCATTGTTAGGGTCTTCTATTGGTTAACTGTATAAAACCTTTCAATCTGTTTCTAGAGGGTTTCCAGTTGAAACATTCAAAACCAATGCAGATACTTTGCAAATAAAATGAATCAGACTTTAGCTTAATACTCTACAAAATGTTGACTTTTGTTTGTCCCCAAGTTACCATTTTCCTGTGCCTCCAGAAATGCCTTAGGAACGCACCTGTTTGTTTATGCCGTTGAAAGGGTCTATAAACAGGGAACAACACAAACCCACATCAACACTGGCTTTGGTCACGATTTGTGAAAGTCTCAAATCAGCTTACACTATACAGAAACATTCTTATCAGGGATTTAAAACTATAGGTAATACTATCCACTATCGAGTGATTAAGGTCACAGCATTGAGACCAGGCAGGATAAACAACTGAGAAGATGGCTACTCAGATGTACTGTAATGCAATATGCAATGCAGACCAATGTTAGAACATTAGAATATTTCAGGATGTCATTTCCTTTCCTAAAAACTTCAGTATAAAGTCTCTACCTCCTATCTTACACTTAATATACTCTCACTCCTACTCTACCTCCTACATTTCATATAGGGTTATGGCACCGGATATGGCACCGGTTGGGGGAAAATGCCTTCTTTTTCTGTTCATAAGCTTAGAAGCACAGACTTTCCATGAATACTCTCTACACTAATGCAAAATATATTCTAAAGGGCCGTTCACACCAGGAACGATGACTTTAACTATAACAATAAAAGCGTCCACACTGACCAACGATAAGGAAAGTCTCTCTTATGAATGTGATGGCTAATATTTCATGGATTCTGGTTGGCTGTCAGCTTATATCGTTCTTAAAATCGCTCTGAAAGTGATCCCCAACAATGTCGTTCTTCATGTTATTATAGTTATAGTTTATGTGTGGACGTCGTCATTCATATGAGCTTGCTGTTATCGTTATAGTTATCGTTCTTGGTGTGAACGGCCCTTAACAGCGTATATAGAATGGAGAACTGAGTGAAACTGAGTGTTCCCAGTTCCAAAGAAACCTACTCCTAACCTAACCTCTACACATAAATTACTACAGTCCAGACAATACCTTTAGCAAATGCAGTATACAGTAATGTTCTGTGTGTTTGTCATAAGCAACACATGCAAAGTTTCCTGATATTATAGAACAGCTACTTGGACCAAACCCTTTTGATGGTGATACATAACCACAAATTCCAACAATACAAAAATAATTCTGACATTTAATTTCCTTATGGAACCTATAATGGAACTACATATCAATTCCTTCTGAGTGCTCAATAGAAATAAAGTATACAAATATATGTGACCTCTCATTTTCCTCTGGTGATAAAATAGATTTGGTAAAAAAGAAAAAGACTGAAAATAGATGTATCTGTCAATGATGGTATGCTCTTAGGTTATGTTACTGACACTGAAGATACGTACTGAAGATCTCACCATGGGGCAAAGTGGAAGTAGGTCACTTATTTAATACTCAATATTTAATATGGCTATCCCCAATTGGGCAGCAGAACTGTGCTGGCAGCTGCATCACTGGGTATTGATTGGATTGGAGACTGATACCATTCACCCCTATGCAGGCAGTATCTGATGGGTCAAATTGAGATCAAACCCAGCCTAAATTTATGTCATACTGTAGGCGCTGGTTGGAAAGCTGTGGTTTGGTTTACTGCGTACACAGTGTGCAAATGACCCACATTCTGTTCCTACAGGGAAAAAACTAATTCTGGATATTAAATTTGTAGTATTTTTCTCCCAGCTTCCCAGTGATATCATGCCAGATTTTTGGACAGATTTATGTAATGGTTTCACTACAGCCCCGGATAAATCTGCCCGAAAGTGACCCATGTGTGAAAAGCTGACATGGTTTTAAAAAATATATTTTCTGTTTAATGGGTATTATGGGCTATTTTGGTGCTCTTTTTTGTTTTAGTTTCAAAGGTTGATCCAACAAGTGCATCACACACATAAACATAGTGGCATTTTTGAAGTGTGGTTTGAAAGACAAATCAGCACTTTACAATGATGCTAGCTCTTGCAGGATGTATCGTTTCTCTCATTTTATTACAATGATTTCAAGAAAGTCTGTGTTTACAATGGTTCCTAGGGCTTTTAAACAGTGAAAATTAAGAGCTTTAAAGTATTCTTCTTTTGTTACTCTAGAAGACTGAGTTTGGAACCAATTTGTGGGAACATTTGACAAATTCTTCATGTCACAAAAGGCCATCAACTTCTAATTGGCATATAAAAATACAATAGGCTAGTTTTTCCCCAGAAGCAAAGAAGCGAAATGCCACAATGTGAGACAGTTCCTCAAGAAATGACTCATATAAACCTCCTCTGTATATGAATTGACAACGTGCGATAGTTGTCAGACACTGTCCTTTTTTCCTGAAAAAAAAAAAAATTCTGGGCACACACTTTTTCACTATCTCCCCCTGTTTGAAAATCCCATTATGTTATTTTCCTACTCACCACACAGCTAACTGCACCATTACATTGTTTGAGGATGAATTTGTTCGCTAAAATACACTCTTGCTTTCGGTGTGTTTTCTACAGTGTAAATAGAGAGTGATTAGGATCTTCTTCTCATCTCCAAATGGACAGGTATTATGAAGCATTGGACTAATGAGACACTCAGCAGTAATTACCCTGAAGTCTACACCTGGGGCTTACACACACACACGCACACACACACACACACACACACACGCACACGCACACGCACACGCACACGCACACGCACGCACACACACACACACACACACACACACATGTTTGCACACACACACACACACACACACACACACGCACACGCACACGCACACGTACACACACACACACACACACACACACACACACACACACACACACACACACACAAACATACACATATACATACCACACACACACACATCCTCTGTTCACCATGCTATAATGTTCTGCAGAGCTGAACAAGGGGACAATCGGTGCAGTCGGACCGGCCTGAAATCGGTCAGGGTCTGCCCTGCTTACATAAAGTCTTGGAAAGATGGCAGAGGAGCCAGAGGGGGGAAGGTCCTGCTCCTAATCGAGAGGGACGGGAGAGGGAGCGGCGGGCAGACAGGGCTGACAGACGTCACATGTGCCCAGCGCGCTCGCCCACACACTACATGATCACATGCCACCACCACCACCACCATCACCATCACAACTACCATCACCACCATCATACACTACACACCAGGGTTGGGTTTCCCCAAACCTTCTTAACGCTACGTTGTTCTTGAGTTATACCATAAGTTCTACCATAAGGTTTTGACATGTTCCCTGAAAAGGTTGTAGCTGAGAATAGCCTCTGCCATACCTTCTGTCATTTGCCATCAGTCATATCTTTGCACGGTTGGTCTGGAACAACCATAAGCTCTAGGCTACATTAACACAGTTTTTAGATAAAAAAGAAGCTAAAAACCTAATGCACTGTTAGTGACAAGTCATATGCGTTTACTTGCCATATGTGTTTCATTACATTGTGTGCTTAATTTAATAAAACATTTGCAGAATTAGCTAGAAAATAAGTAAACCTCCACACAATGACAGGTATATTTCAAAATGTTGAACATTATTGAGAAACCTGACCCAGGCACCTCTGTAAAGTCACTGCCCATTTAGGAGATGAATGGACACCCGATAGAAAGATGGTTACGTGTTGGGGATCACTACAGAGAATTGTGTTTATGCGTTGGTGTGTGCGTCTATGTGAATGGACGCCACCACAAACGACGGACTGTAATGCCATGGGGAACAGAGAATTGTAATGATGTGCATGAGTGTTTGTTTATGTCTGAGTATGCTAGTTTGCATGCCACGGAGACATAGAGGTCTAGGGCCCTCGTGTTTTTCATACTTTATACTCACTGACTATGGATATGGCTGGACGAAAGAAAAAAAACCCTATCCATCTTCACTATTAGTTAGTCAGTGAAGGTCCACCATACGTGTTGCATGAAGGACAAGGTGATGCACAATAAGACGAGAGGAAGGTGAAGGGCACCACACATGTGATGTGACTGGACATGAGTTAAATGTCTTAAAGGAGGAGTACGGGAGTATGATTACTGTAAACAATTGCTCCAACACGATGTCACTCTAACAAATAGCTCTAATGGGTCCTCAACATGGGCTCTTCTCTCATGCTGTAGGTGTAGGAGTGCATCTAGTCAATACATTGTTAAGCCAGTGCACCTCATTAAGAGAGCTCCTGCTAAGATCTGTCACTCACAGCATGTGCCACCAATTGCTGCAGACGCTGTAAATCAAGTGGGCCTCCACTTGTGGATTAATGACAGCGTCATTAAGGTTCTTCAGGTAACATGATTATGCATTTGGCTCACAGAAATGTCCACCAACACACAAACAAAAGAGCCCTTCTAATTAGTCATACAGTCTGGCTGATGACGGGTAATTTGCCACATATTTTGGGGATGTGGGCCTTCTGCCGGAGTATAACCAAATTGCACCACTTCAACCAGAAATCCTCTATTCGGCAATTACAATGGAATAAGTGGCTTTAATTGCAGGCCTCTTGAAATCCATAACACAGACTTAACAAAGCAAAGAGGCTGATCAGCATCTCAATCCAAGTGGAAGTGCAGCAGCTTATGCACCTGTGATGTTGCCTCAATAATTTATGAGGAAGATATGACTCAATCACAACACTGTCAGTCAAAAGGATATAGAGTGAAATGTGGTCCTGAAAATCAGTGAAAATATATTTCACTCTTTTTCTTGTTTTGTTGGATGTAACTTTAAGGTATCATGAACCAAGCAAAGGTTTCATTTCCTATGCAAAGAACAAAGTCTGGGCATTACCACACCTGAGCAGCAGATGAAACTTATTCAGAACTTCAGTCTCCTTCTGGCTTCATTCACAGGTCTTTGAAGAATACTAATAGTCCTATGTTCCAGGTCAGCAACACCATACAGGTAGGCTACAGCTGTTGCAAAATTGGACATAATCCTGTCGCTATTTCCATACCTGTTACATGTGAATTAAGGGTCATGGAAATGTGAACAGAAATATAAAAGCCAAGAGCCAAGATACCCTAGATATAACTGCAAATACCTTGTTTTTTAATCGAATGTTGAAAAATACAGTTATTACAATATCAAGTCGTTCATAAATGAATGCCTCACCTAGCAGTAAGGCATTTGCAGGAGCCAGGAAGCAGCACGTTTATCTATTAAATGAGATCTGTTCTTTACAACTGTGCAGAATAACTATGCCTATGTAGGCTATTATATGCAGAGGTAGTCCAATAGACTTCTGTCACTGCATATGGAATAGCTAGGCTACCACTCAGTTTTGCGTTAGGCTATGTGTACATTTCTTATGATGTCTCATCAAACAAGTGATGGTTGATTGATAGAGGACTGACATCATGGGTTACCATTATCATCAAGCCACCTTCGTGCATTTCCGTTCATAAACAGTAACGAAATACGCATACGTCTATGTAATAGACAATGGCCCCGTAGCCTACCGGCAGGTGCAGTCCATGATGTGAATGTATTCACAAACAAATGTCTAACAAACGTTTACCACAAACTACACACAATTCTTAATCCTAAATATCCTACTTCTGCAATAAAGTGCTTGGATGATAATGGAGACGCACAGTCCATTATCTGTAACTATGCTTAAGCTTGCCAGCATTCTCGAAGAAGTGTGGATAACCGTAGTGAGTCTAGACTACTTCAGAGTCGGGATGCAATATCGCAAAAGAAAACTAACCGAAAGATTTCTGAAGTTACCAATTACAAATACACACGGACCGAGATCTCTCGTACTTTTTAGAAGCACCAACAATTTAAAAAAGTGAATATGCCAACCGAATGCAACTTTTTGCTGTGATATTGGAATCATGACTTGGTGTCACTAAGATTGAATAGGACAACCCCAAGCTTTCGTGCATATTTAGCGTTTTTAGGAGGCATTCTAAGCAGTATATCTGTGATTCTAAATGAATATGCATATTGATGAAAATTATGTAAGTCAGAGAAGAGTAACGTTACACTTGTCCTCTGGAATTCGAGGAAAGAATGATAAAAAAAAAAAACTTGGGCACATATAAAATGCTCGCACAGTATGCATGGTGATGGTCAACATCCCATAACAATCTATGAATTAGCCCACTTCATGATAGTTCAAAAAACACATTCACATGTTCAACAAAATACTTCCACTCTTACCTTCGACACCCATTACAGTAGGTAATATCCATACAAAATATAAGATATCCATAACTAGTGGATTTCTTAAAAAGTGAATATAAAAAAAACGGTCATTCATTAGATATTCGTCCAGTGGGCCATCTGAAGAAACACAGTCCTCACAGCCAACAGAATAAACCACATTTTGTGGGATGAATACACATCTACTGTAGACTACGCCAAGTTTGGACGAAACCATGATATCAGACGAGAGGGGGAGGGCAATGTGTTGCACCAGAAATATGTTGCACCATGATCAACTTCACAAATACCATGTTGGATTGCTATAAACGAGAGATAATATAAATAACTGGATTGAGTGTTCGGCTGGTCTTATTCTATTTCAATTGCATGGTGGTGATGGTGGTAGTGATGACGGTGAGATGATGATGCTGGAGATGATGCTGGCTATGATAATAATGACGGTGATGATTGGGTAAATAAATAAAAGTAAGAAGTACTAAACCTGAAATTACTTTTTCGGTTGAAAATAAACTGCAACGTTGAAGCATTTTCATTCCATTATATTGTTATAACTATGCAATAAAATAGAGTTGCGCTATATATAAATAGGCTAATAATTAAAAAGCCTGGAAAGGAAATAAATAGATAGGAGGTTATAGAACTGAACCAGGAGACCATCATTCTGAAGAGTTAAACGTAAAATTGCTCAATAACTCATCAACTAGAATAAGTATGATTATAATTGATCAACTCATAACTCATCAAATGTGAAAAGTATGAACATAACTCATCACGAAACTGTCTGCGCAGTGAGTTCTTCAGAGTTCCACATCAGAACGTGCCAATTTCAGAAACGGAGCAGTGGATTGGTTACAGCATGTTTATTCATAATAGGCTACACATTTAAGATAGTTTTTAGTAAACAAATAAGGACGGAACGAATAATCCCAAACTAATAAGAACAGAAATACGAAGCAGCCATCCACTTAATTTCAAACATAGGCTACGTGGATCTCTTGCGCCTTCTAACCCATCAGGCTAACAGCCACTCTTTTGTGTCAATACTGCCATCTTGAGTTAGAAAGCTAAAGTGGAATTGGCAGCTACTCGTGTTGGTCGCTCACCCTAAATCACACAACAAATCAATGTAAATCAAATCATCTTCGTCCAGCTTTGACAGCCGCGGACGACCATTACTGACAGATCGTTTAAGACGTTCAGACAGAGAAAACTGGCCTGCTTTTTCACAAGTGTACACATGATCCCTGACCTCAACCTGAGAAAATCCACTCAGCATTTCGGTCTGAGTGGCTTATAATGCGCGAATTAACCCCTAACTATTAACATCCTGCTGAAAAGCCAGCGGCCACCTACTTAGCGTGGTGAAAGAGTTTGCTTTGTTCTGGTTGACTTTGAGTATGAATTCATTTGTAAAGGGATTTTTGTCTCTTTTGTCTGACCAGGAATTAGTCAAAACCAGACACTTTAACTTGTGTTACTACTCATTCACTATAGTAGCCTAAGTAGTCTGATATGTTTTTTTTCTTCTTCAATGAAAATAATTCAGACATAGGCCTACTTGACCACACATCAGCCCTGCTCATTTTGCACATTTAATTATGTGGAAGTACAACAGATGGGTTGTAAAACAAAAAAACAAAAAAAAACATGATGACTCACTGTAAAAGTAGAGCAAAATACACTGATCTTTTTAGAAGCCATTGCAGTGAGCAAGATACTGCGGATAAGGAGGGGGGTTAAACCACAGGGAAAAGGGGGGAGAGAGGAAGGGAGAGAGAGAAAGAGAGAGAGAGGAGCGCGCGAGAGAGGAAATAGAGCAGAAGAATATGGAACTGACATAAAGGAATCTAGGATAATTCAGCCTCAAGATGAGTGAGGGCTGAAAAACGGCAGACCACAGGATCCAGGGGTCGTTCCCATGGAAACCTTTGCCCAGGGAGATCGGCGACCCTCCTGTCTGCTAATGCAAGCAGAGCACAGATTGTAGGTCACATATGGCACCAACAACCCAATCAGGTCTAATCTGTCTTGACTTGCGGGTCATGAATTGAACCATGAAACTGGTTTCTGTTCTGGCTCGTATCACCGACGCTCAGATTTGTTAATAGATAGGCTGCATGTCGAAGTGGACCAAGTTGGCTAATCATTAGTTCATATTGATTACTCCACACAAAAGTAATATGTCAAGAGCTTAGTATGTGTTTGCGTGTGTGTGTGTGTGTATGTATGTCTGCGTAAGCGTGCGTGCCTGCGTGTGCGTGCGTGCGTGCGTGTGCACACACGTGTATGAGACTGCTTTTGTGAATGTTAAGGCGTGCATAAGCATGTGACTATATCAATTAGGTCTTGATAAGACCTTTGGAGTGCTTCAGCCAAATCAGTTGTTTATCTAAGTAACACTCAATCGCAGAGTCAATCAAAAACTCAACATTTGACACAATGAGCATGTAACTACTGTATGTGAAATGTGCTTATTGACAATATGGCATGTTAATAATTATTTATTAATAGTTTAATAGGTAGCATTGACACTGTCAATTTGACAGCACTGTCAGAGCTGCCAACCCTCACTCATTTGATTGGTGTAAGAGCGCATGGAGCCAATCAAATGAATAAATCTTGTGTTGCCAATACCATATAGGATCCTCTTTCATGTGGCAGTGATTGCCCGCAGGGCATGGCATAGCTCACTATTGTCTGTCCCTGAGGTACATGATCTACAGATGAGTCACTCTATCACTATCTGATAAACCACAACAAACTTCCTGGCCAAATGTGATATTGTTTTTGAGTGTAATCGGATTAAGCTAGCAGCTGTGTTGCATCTTGTGGAAAATCATTTGCCGTTGCTCTCCTGTTGTGCACATGTGGTGCACGGTTGACATTGGAGATGAATTAGGCACAAATAGAGAACCCAGTCTGTCTCATATAGACACACATTATCAGTCTGCCCCACCCTACACAAACATGCACACACAGACACAGACACACACACACACACACACTCATACATTCACACATTCAATTAGATTCACACACGCACACACTCAAACACACACACACTCACACAAACACACACAAATACACACTCAATCACACACACACACACACACACACACACACACACACACACACCAATCGCACACACTCAATCACACACACACACACACACACACACACACACACACCACTATACCAGTACACCCAACCCAACCATCCAGGAAGTTTGATTGTAACACACAGTGAAGTGTGTCTGGCTCACTAATGCTGCTGTTCTAAATTGAAAAAATTGACCTTGCCCCAGAGGTGACACGCGATTTGCTCTTCGAGACACTTGGGGAGATTTGTTGTCTGCTGAGAATACCAGAAAGCCTTGAGGACTAGCAAATATTTCACGAGTAATTTAATATCTAGATCATGGGCATGGCCCTATCGTAATTGTACGCTGTAAATAGAAAGGGACGAGGATGTTATAAGGTCGCCAAGAGACTCTGGGAATAGAACACCTGCCAAGCAACTATGAATGGCAGCAGGTGGTAGGAGGAGAGTGAGGCACCAATTCAGTTTCCACTGTAGCTTCAGCTATAGCTTGAAGTGACTGCTCTCAAGTTGACGTTCAATGTCATCTCTAGACAAGCTCAATAACCTGCCAGTTCAGAATCGCTGAAACGTCAGACACATTCAGATTCATTCACAAACAGACGTCAATACACCATCATGTATTGTTCAAGATGTGTACACTTAATTTGCAGACTTTGTGTTTTGTAAGACGTGCAGACTGCGTGTATTGTTTGTGTATTGTTCAAGTTATGCAGACTTAATGTATTTTGTTGTGTTTTTTGTTTTGTTTTTAGATACAAGTTTGTGAGATCCAATTCCAAGCAGTGTCGGTGTCATAATAAAATGGTCAGCATTAGGCCTACTAAACATCTGAAGAATCTGATAAATAAAATCTAAACTCATTGTTTAGGCTACCTTGTTTAAGAACTGGTCAAGAGCACTGAGCAAAGAGCAAAATTTCACTAACATACAAAAACATGAGTGACACGAGTGACATGAGTGACTCCTAAGTCAACGGATGGAAAACCGGGAATACTGCGGGATCAGATGCAGAGGTCAGCTGAACACATGTTGAGTTAGCATTGATATTCGCCGGACCCTCTTTAAGGGTCCAGAGGAAACTGCTGACGACAGAGAATGGCAGCTGTCATTTGGCAGGAGGACAAACTGACATGAGGGATGAATGTGCAATGTGACTTACAGCTATCGTGCTACCATAGGAGTATTGTAGCCTACTGCAATTGATTGACTGGCTTTAGCTATCTTTCCAACAGTAAAAAAAGAAAGGGAAATACTAGGGAAGGGAGATATGAATCTGCTGCCCCCTATTGGTGCTGATTTGACACAAGTAATACCTCAGAATAATGCAGTGAGTTTCAAGTTAGCAGCAAAAGGTGACATGTCCACCTTTTTAAAATGTTAATGGTTTGTATATTATAAGTTCACTGTTAATTTTAACTATTGTTTTATTTGTAAGTCACTTTGAACAAAAGTGTCTGCCAAATCCCATAACCATAAGCCATAAAATGTATGACAATGTATTAGGCTGAATGTCATTATTAACTGTTCACAATGGCTAATATTTATCTGAGCATCTTATCTAGTGTTTGGCTAGCCGCCTGCAAGAACAAATGTTAACTTTTTTTCTAATTCATTTTATGATTAGGGCCTATGTAAACAGGGCTGCTGAGAGCATGAATTTTCATACATTATCATTCTCTCAGAGCACAGTGGCACAAATAACCGAGTTCTGGTGCTCCAAAGTAAATATTTAAGAACCACCATATGTGGGGCGGGCAGACAGAGGCGCTGTAGACGCGTCTTGTGGTGTAATGACCTAGAGTCTCTCTTTTAAGCAGGTGGTAGGCGTGAGAGCAGTGCTGGGCATCGATGAAATAGTGGAACTGACAGAGCTGTACATCAATCCTGACACATTTACAAGCCTTTACTGCAGGCTGAGCACAGCATGGGAAAGAACCAATGTGCTATATGTTAAACCACAATAAGAGTCATAAATCCGCAGTACAGTAAAGGCATCAATGAATTACTGTATGGGACCCAAGCTCAAGCCGGACATTTGAAGTATATATTGATGTAGACTTATCTTTCACATGGGTTAGGATTGTGGGAATCAAACAGTGGTTCCAATCACATTTTGTAACTGTTGAACATTCAGTACTATATGGCCATTTAAAACCATAAAAAGGAGATCCATGTTTGTAAAAATGTTCATTTATTTATTTATTATTTTTGCTGAAAAAAGATTTGCCTTTAACAAGTTCATGTAGTGACATGTACTGTATATCATGAGCTTTAACATTATTTGACATTGCAATGTGCCAGAGCATCAGTGTTTGCATTATATTTCAGACAAATGTATATAAAAATATATTTTGATATATTATATATATTATGTATAAATACAGTACAGGCCAAAAGTTTGGACACACCTTCTCATTTCAATGTGTTTATTTTCATGACTATTTACATTGTAGATTCTCACTGAAGGCATCAAAACTATGAATGAATACAAAGTTATTTGGCCCACAGATGAATATTTGTCAAGTTATGGCTTGCTGAATATGGTATTTAAAAAAAAAAAAGAAATAGCAACTTTGAAGAAACTAGAATATAAGACATGTTTTCAGTTATTTCATACTTTTTCAAAATACTGTAGAGCGGTGTACACCGCAGATGTGGTAACTAGAGCAGAGCTGGCAACCCAGATGCCGAAACATTACTGACTTTGTGATTACTAGATAGGTGGAAGGTGGCGGATCAGGCTTAAACACAAATATGTAAACATCAACATCAGTTGAGGGCTGCAACTTCACTTTTTTAAATGACGATATCCTGGCCGGACTACTGTTGTCAGTGATATAAGTATTTGAAATTAGTATTATTTCCTAATGTCTAGTGACAAATCAGGGCCATTTTATGATTAATTGAATTACATTTCTTACATACGGTTCCTTTAAGTACAATTCCACATGTGTTCATTAATAGTTTTGATGAATCTACAATGTAAATAGTCATGAAAATAAAGAAAACACATTGAAATGAAAAGGTGTGTCCAAACGTTTGACCTTTTTTTTTTCATTTCCACATGGGCATGTACATACCACTAGTGTGTCTCTGTTGAGTATCATTATATATAAATGTAAAAAACTGATAACTGCTGGTCTAAATCCCTTCTACAAACATAATACTCCATATTAAACAAATGTGTAGCAGTAATGCCAGCCACCACCCAGTGCATTGTTGTTGCTGAACGAAATGAAGGAAAAAAAGAGAAAGATCCCGTCTGAATAAAGCTTTAAGAGTAATTGAAGCTTTGTTCATTTGCACATGCGGCATGCAAGGCGAATGAAGTGAATTGATTTCTAATGCCTCCCCCGCATCGCCATCAGGATTCCCTCATCTGAGTGTGGGCCTCTGGGCTTTAGTCGAGGATATCCTCAGATTATGACGTGACGGGCCACAGTTGGCGGAGAGGAAATAGAATGGATGTCAGTGGAGAGGTCAACACAGAGATTAAACCATGGCAAGGGACCGAATGGCTGGAGACTCTTCCTTCACAACTTTCAACCTCCACGAGCTCTTGTAATGCTCTTTTGACAGGCAGCATTTCTTCAGTTTCATTATTTTATTTATTTTCAAATGAAAATAAAATAGGTGTAAGATAAGGAGGAGAGGAGATATACACTTTGCTGAAGTAAGACAAGAGGAGGACACTATGATGTGCGTGGAACAGTGGGGCTATCTGATCGGCCTCTTTTAGTACTTAATGGTAAGTTAGCTCAGTAAATTTAGTTTTAGTAAATGGCACTTACATTTTGTGGTATATTGTTATCTGTGATGCCAAACATAGTTTTTGTTGCAATGATGTTTTTTTTTAGTTTGCAAATGTTCTTGCCAGTGATCTTCATTGTTTTTAAGTTGTATCTCAGTGTGTTTTTAATGTAATGGATAAGGGTTCACAATTACTGATATTTTGCATTAACCTATAGAGAGAAAAAGGCCAAAATAAGCATTACAAGAAGTCTGTGTTTGAGAATATCCAACCACACACTCAAGTAATATGTGTAATATAGCCTACACCATCCTCTATGATGAAAATGATTTCCGGTTTGTTCTGTGTTCTCCCGAAAGCCACCTGTAGCCGGTTGGGAGTGCCAAACTGAGAAGATGAAAGTGAAATGGACCAAGCTGGGTCTGGTCTTCTTCCTGCTGCTCTCTGTCGTCATGACAGCCTGCTTCATCTGGCAGTACAGACAGCCCAAGCTCAGCACGGGTAAGAGTCATGAACTGTGAACACTAGGATGGCTTAAAATAACTCACAACACACAGCACTGCTCTCACAAATCTCTACAAGCCACAAGCAATGCTTAGTGAAGGTACAGATTATATACATTTGTAAATATGTACATTTAAAGTAAGTTTAGAGTTCCTTTTGGGCACAGGTTCCACTTTTGTACATTTAGTATTTTGATCTCCTTATGCTTAATTGATCATTTGCGGGGGATGGTTGGGGATTACACAAAGCTCGACATAGTGGCTCACAGCTTACAGCGCAGAGCAAAGCCTGATTATCAGCAGGGGGTGGGAGAGCCCGACTAGAACTTACTGTAAGAGACACCACGGTGGAAAGTATGATCAGATCAAAAGCACTGATCATCGTTTCCGACAGAAAAGGAGCTCACCAGTTACTTCCTTGATTGATATGTGATGGCCGCTTACAGTATATGCCGCCGGGACATTACCAGGGGAAGCAATTATGATGATTACATTGCGATTACATTAAGATGATATCTACATTAATACTATGTGGTATTAAAAATCAAATCCAGCCTAGGCTATATGATCTCCGGGGACAAAAAGCTGTTTGATGTCTCCTAATCACACCAAATACACAGCAAACTCGAGATGCTACACACAAAACTCTTTCAGCTTGTAGGAAATAACTTCAATGTGTGATGAAAGTGCTACAATACTTCACCTACTAGAGCTACCTGTTGATAATAAATGGGATTCCAGTGGAAGAGTTATCACAGTTTAACATAAAGTTCTTACCTCTGCCTGCGCTTGTGGTTTCTCCTTCCCAGAAGAGGAGATCATGGTGAGCGATGCCCCAGAGGAAGAGATGTGTCCTCGCTTCCCCGAGCCTGTTCCCCTGCAGCACCCCATCCCCATCCTCAAAGAAGCCCTAGAGAAGGTGGGAAGCTGCAGCACTGCAGAGACCCTGATGATATTGTCACAATTCAAGTTGTAGATATTTGTCGTAATTAAAAAGGATGCTTTGAACACTTCTCTATGGCATCTAAAATATATGACTGAATTTCAGCAGTAATACACATAGCTGACAGCGTTGATGAAATTCAGATTGTATCTTCACAATTTCATAATGTGAGGTTCTAACTTACCAAAACAGGTGGATGGACTCCTGAGACAAAATATTAATGCCACCCGCCTGCCAGCCATTTCTGCCATAGTCATCTTCAATGACTCGGTGTTGTGGAATGGGCACTTTGGGAGAAAAAATGCAAGTGATCCATTCTCCCCACCACCAAATGAGTACACAATGTACAGGTAAGAGCAGTTTAAATGAAGCTGTATGTTTTATGTATGTGTATGTGTATGTGCTTGTGTATGTGTACTGTATGTGTATGTTTGTGTTTGTGTATGTGTGTGTGTTTGTGTATGTGTGTGTGTGTGTTTGTGTATGTGTACGTGTATGTGTTTATGTATGTGTATGTGTTTGTGTACGTGTATGTATGTGTATGTGTTTGTGTACGTGTTTGTGTATGTGTATGTGTACGTGTTTATGTATGTGTGTATGTGTATGTGTACGTGTTTGTGTACATGTCCGTGTTTGTGTATGTGCCTATGCACATATAGGGATATGGATACGGATATGCTTATGTATATGTCTAATTAGACAAAGCTCATTATTTGCCGTTAAAGAAGTTGTCCGCCTTCCTTGGTTTACAGAATTGCAAGCCTGTCGAAGATATTCCCTACAATAATGCTGTACAAGTTGTGGGAAGATGGCAAGGTGGCCTCTCTTGACGACCCACTTGAGAAGTATGTGGATAATTTTACCATAAAGAATCCACTGGGAAAGACCGGAGACTCCGACCCCAAGTCCAAAGCAGATGGATCCACTAACAACCTGGAGGGGAAGGCCAGCACCTCCTCAGTGACCCTGCGGAGGATGGCCAGCCAGCTTTCTGGTAAGGAAGAGCTTGCAGCACACAAAAAGTGTAAAAGTCCTAAAGCCCTGTAGAGTTTTTACTATTGTCATTTTAGTTAACACTTTACTTAAAGTCAGTATTCATAGAAACATATAAACATATTCATAAATGTTTGATAAATGTATTCACAATGCATTGTAACGACGGACATATGTCTACATAACTATTTCTCAAAAGACAACTACACTATTGTAATGAAAGCATGGCTGGACTCTCAAAGGGCTTCATGAAGACCACTGCTGAGTAAACTTAATTTGACATAAGGCACAGAGGTCATCAGTGCTATCATTAAGAGGAAGAGGCTTTATTATGCATTCACTTCAAGCAGGAATACTTTTGTAACACTTTTGAGTGCAGCCATATGTATACATTGTTTGTATGTATTCATTGTACATTGTGTACATCATTATTATGAATATTGGATAACCCTTCATGTGGATATTGCATTGATTTAAGTAACATATACAGTATTTCATCCAATATTAGCACATATGGAACCTATTGCTTCAACCTGTTATGGTATTATCATTAAAATATGTTTTTGCCGTCAGTAATATGGCTCAGTGTTGATGTCAAAAATACCTGTGAGCATAGAGCCCCTTAGCTCCATTACCTGAACACACCTTACAGGGCCTAGGGTCTTGCCAGAGGATTAGGACTGAAAACAGCCTTACCAGACCTCAGTCAGCTTATTTCGGATGTAGTGTGTCCTTAAATAACCCACAGGGAAATCCTATAGCCTTTTAGAGAGCCTAGGGTTGCCCCAAAGGCAACTTGGGATATACCGTACATACAGAATATCCTGTGTTGAAAAAGTATGATGATACTCATGTCTGATTGAATCAAATTCTTGAGGATAGGTTTTGATCAAATTAAAAACAAGGAATTTGATAAAATGATCACTTGAAGATATCACAGGACGTTTCCTGTGAATATAATGTTATTAAAACTGATTTTTATTCAAAGAAAAACTAGTTGTATAACACTGTACCATTACCTTATTTAAAAGGTTGTGGCCAAAAAATAAGGCTGAAAGAGAAAGTTTTTCTATAACTCAATGTGCCCCAAATGTCTTTTTCTTGACATAATTAAACCCACAGGATTACCCAGGCGTCTCAGGTCAACCACCCTACTCTGGCGAGGAAGCACTCAGGCTGCCATCGGGTTACTTCAAGATGACGTCCTCGTGGCAGACCCAGGAACCAAGTGAGAGGAACCATTTTATGTTCTAGTTCTTTGGATTTTTAGCCTGTAATGGACAGGACAATGAAGAGCAGACAGATGAGTGAGAGTGAGAGAGAGAGAGAGAGAGAGAGAGAGTAAGAGGAACCTTTTTACAGGGTGTCCTTCATCAACTCCATTGCGATGTCCTAGGGTATGTTGAAATGTAAAAGTAAAGAAACTGGGAATATTTAATAGCTTTTAGTACAGATTTGCATTCACAATTTTGCAAGATGGCATGGACTGTCATCACACAGATAAGTCTCTCATGGCAAGAATTTACACATTAGCACATTTGATGCCAATGCCTTGTTCTGCCACCTCTGCAGATGCCACTACAGCAACCTAGCCTTCTCTCTGCTGGCGCATGTCTTGGCAGAGAAGGTAGCGGGCACCAAGTACCAGCACTGGGCCACAGAGAATATCCTGAACCTGTTGGGCATGGAGGACACGGGCTTCGACATCACGCCGGAGGTGCAGAGCCAAATGGCCGTGGGGGTCTACGCGAGCGGTCAGACGGCACCACTTTATGACCTGGGCTGGTACCGTCCTTCGGGCCAGATGTACTCCACGGCGGCAGACATGGCCAAGCTGGGCATGGCGCTACTGGGCTCGTACACGCGGCCGCTGCTGTCGGCCGACACACTCAAGACCATGCTGACGCCCATGTTCCGCTGCGACAAGGGCTACTTTGCCAACCAGACGGGCACGCCGTGGGAGGTGAACGAGCTGCTGGGCTACGAGGTGGTGCAGAAGGCCGGCGAGCTGGACGGCTACTCGGCCTCCTTTTCCCTGGTGCCGCGCCTCAAGCTGGGCCTGGTCATCCTGATGGCAGGCGCCAAGCCGAAGGACGAGGACTTTGTTGCCAAAACCTACAGCTTCCTCATCCCCGCCCTGGAGAGTGCCTTCCGGGAGGCTCCCCGCGTCCTCATCCCTCCCCCCAAAGCGAGCCCGTACGAGGGCTTCTTCACTTATGGCAATATGACGTTCTACGAGATAAGGGCCGGGGAGGATGGTGTTCTGATCATGCAGCAGTTTGGCCCACAGCTGGACACCATGGTCCCAGCGAAGTACAGGACTATCAGGCTCAGTTACCTGGAGGACAGGGTGTTTAGGGTTGTGTTTGAGAAGGAGTACCCCTGTGTTCTGAGAGTCAATTCGGCCTCAGTCTCCCTGGAGAACCAAGACAGGCAACTTTTCAATTTTTATTATTTTAACAGAAAGGGTCTCTCGCCTGGCTTTGATGCCCCTGGACTCAACACCTACAGGGTTGTCAGGATTCCTCATAAACCATTTTTCTCGAAATAACGTTTGCACAGGGCAGAACTTGACAGTGGGAAAGAGGGATCTCTCCATGATAAATGTGTCAAATTATTGGCAGGTTGATTGTTATCAGCAGTCCTCGTAAACCTTTCATGTCTCTGAGAAATGTTTGCAAAGCACTTAACACAGGGGAAGAAGAACCTTTCGATAAATGCCTCAAATATTGAACAACTGAGGAACATTTTTCTATGCAACTTAATTTATCTTACTATGGTTGGAACTGGAAACTAATGAAAAGGCATTCTTTGTGAATGGGTTTGCACCAATATGCATCATTTTGCTTAAGATATTGCTGTCAATGTTAATTGAACCTAAAAAAATATATGAACAGAAATTGGCATTGCTACCCCATATTTTTTTCTAGATCTCATTACCTGCCTTTTTTAATTGTCTTTTTTTTAATTATTATTACTGAAGGTAGAATTTCAATGCCCATTTTTTGTGTCATGCAAACACTGGTATTTTGCAGTACATGGCCTTATTCAATTATCACTCTTGTATGAAAGATTTCTTAAGTCAGAGAAAGTGCCTTTCATTGGAGGACATGTCAATAAGAACCTTGAGTTATGGAACCCTGTTTGGAGGAAATATATATTTTATAGCAATCAGTCAGAAACCTATTATTATCAGCATATATAAAGGAATAAAGACAAACACACATTCTCTGAACTATACATCAATATAGTTATACAAAATGTTAAGTGAACAGGGTGACCACAATTTCTGTCACACACACAAACACACACACACACACACACACCCAACCATTCAGGAAGTTTAATTGTTTTACTGGCCACCTGGCCACTGCAGTGACACACACACACACACACACACATACAAGTAAGAGAAACTTGCCATTGAAACACAATATATGGGTAAGATTGAGAGTGATTATATAAATAAATGTATTATAACGTGTGTATATAATAAAGAAGAATATACTTTATGTGTATAGTTGCCCCTTTCTCAGGTTTGAGTTTGATATGAATATGCTGCATATTATCATGATACAAAGACACATCCTCCTTGTGCACCTTTCAGGTTAAAATAAACACACACACACACACACACACACAATCTCTCTCTCTCTCTCACACACACACACACACACACACACACACACACACACACACACACGCACAACCATCCAGGAAGTTTGATTGTTTTTGTGTATATCAGGAGGCCCTTCCAGAGTGATTAATGTGTTGGCTTTGTTTAGAAAAACGGTCTGATGTTGGCCCTGAAGGGCAAGGGTCAAGTAAATCTGTTTTCGTTATCACTAGACCGCTTTCTTCAAAGGGAGAATATATTTTTCCTTTGCCTCGGAAATTCATCATAAAGCTCTCAGGGCCAGATGTACACACATTTGCGAACGTAGCGTTATCAGCGTCATGGACAAACCGCAGATTGCGAACGCTGTCAGACCCAAGTTTCCATCATATTTATCAAACCTTCAATCCATAGTATAGACTGCGCCTTTCTCTGTCTTTCTCCGCCCATAAACGCAATTTACGAACGTCCACAACTGAACGGCAGAGCCTACATACAAGCGCAGATGAATGAAGTTAACTGATGACAACATTAAAAAGAATCAAACGTTTAGCGATCATGACATAATACCATACATGATAAGATGTCAACAAGCAGGAAGATAATGAAGATAATGAAGATCAGTAGTTTTACTCGAACTACTTGTGCACATAGGCTATGGAAAATTGGTCAAATCTAGCAAATAGGTAAGTTTAAGTGAATGACGTGAAAGTGAAAGTAAGACATTGGAAAGGCCACCGAAAGTTAAGGTTGCTTTTTAGTACAAATACTTACAAAACTGGTGTTCTAAATAGCAATTCTGTTGTCTTTGAAAGGTTCTCTTATTGACCCATTGAACTGCAATTTGGATTAACACCTGCTTTTACAAGGCGGAAGTATTTAGGCGCAGAATAGACGTGCGCAGAATACATAATTAGGCGATATTTACGCTTCCCCTCCCATCTCTTTACGCTAAACTCCCACTTTCCTCTGGATCCTCTCATGAATGCATATGCATGACACGAAAAACGCAATGTGCCCCTTTCAGCTCCCGCGACAGGCAGTCTGAGCTTTGACATCTTTGCGGCCTGTTTGTACATACCTCGCAATGATTTTACACGCACGTTGCAAAACAAATACGCCTGAAGTGGGCGCAAAAGCACACCTGGCCCTCAGTGTTAATTTAAAGCGCACATTAACAGTTTAAATCGGAACTAATTTTGACTATTTCAAAATGTGAAATATATTGACAATCATATATCTTGTCAAAACCTCTTACCTTTTATAGTGTATACACACCTGCGGAAACATATCCATGCCCTGACACCTGACATTTGAGGATTTAAAGGAACCATATGTGAGATTGTGGCCAAAACTGGTACTGCAATCACTTTCAAATTACTGTAGAGCAGTGTATCCCCTCCCCCTCCCCCCTGACTCGAGGTTGACAACCCGGATGCCGAAACACTACTGACTTTGTGATTAGTAGATAGGTGGAGGGTGGCGCATCAGGCCAAAACACAACATGACATGACAAAACACAACATCAACATCAGTTGAGGGCTGCAACTTCACTTTTTAAATGACAATATCCTGGCCGGACTGCTGTTGTCAGTGATATAAGTATTTGAAATGAACATGATTTCTTACTGTCTAGTGACATATCAGGGCCATTTTATGATTAACTGAAATACATTTCTTACATATGGTTCCTTTAAAAGGTCTTGTCCAGACAACTTAAACATACTTCTAATCATATAACCAGCTTTACCCTGAGTGCTTCACAGACAACAGTGTCTTCACATTCTCATCCTTTAGCAGTAATGAGGCAAGGTAACACAACACAATCTCTGGATGTTAAGACAGGAAGTTCCAATGAAACCTGTCATTAATAATTAAATGGTGATGATTATTATTTATGATGATGAACTTCATAAACTTATAATGACAGGCTTTTGTGAAAATAACCTTTTTTGCAGAAATATAAAGAATTATTGAGTTAATTGATCATTAAGATTAAAATTACTTTAGCATTTGTTTTCTTTAATACAGTTAATTATGAAGATGTATAATTAAACAATACTGAAGATGGAATATATTGATATTTTTATATACAATTTATATACAGAATTGAATTCATATTTTCAAACAAAAAGATAGGGAACTGAAATGCTGGAATTCTGAAGGTGTGTTGATCTAAATATGACAATCTTCCCCAGTCTGCAGTAGAGTAGAGGACAGTGAGAGATATATAAGGGCAGAAAATGGATTAACTATCTGTACAACCAAATAATCTTAGACAATAGTCATGTTGTACACTGTGCACAACTCGTTTTTATCTCTTTTCTTTTTATAAAAACACTGTACATGCTTTTCAACATGTTGTAAATTATACTTAACAATGATTAACCAGAGGAACCTTTACTCTGTCCTAATAACGTGCCACTTATTAGTGGAGTAAATCATATAAAAGGCAAGCAAGAGGGCAGAGCAACAGCACATGACAGGGACACATCTCAGAGAAGGATCAACCACACCAACATGAAGACTTTCATACCTTTCGCTCTGGTCTTAATGGCTTTCTATCAGCCAGCTGAAAATGTTATGGTCAAGGTAAGGTTATTGTGATTTGCCACTATAATGTATTAATAATGCTAATAATAAAATCTTGGGATAAGAATTGTATCTGTATTGTGTCTAAACTGGGTTTATCCATTTACAATATTTAGGAGGGCGAATTCTCTTTTCCCCTGGAAGTGGTAAAGAAACTGAAGGATTTTCTGGACCAGGAGCCAGCAATTAAACAGAAATCCCGTATCGGCCTTATCAACACAGCAACCATGTGTAACAGCCCTGGCTTCCCCGAGGAATTCAAACCCTTGTGCCAAAGCAAAGACGCAAAGGCTTCCCTCACCAGACTGGGTAAGACACACCATATCGAAAATCTATTGGGCCGCTCTGGGAAGTTTACCTGTTTTTATCGGGAAAGATATAAAACTGATGAAAGTCCATATCTTATCATCATCTGCTTATAAACCTGTACATATAACGATAGTGTGCAAGGAACTCAAGAGTACTGCAACACTCTAAAAACAGGGTGACTGACTATGATTTTCACTGATTAATTTGACTGATTGTTTGTTGACAGCACTGGTCACAACCCACATGGATATCTGTGAGATTTGTGCTTATGTTGCCTGCACAGGCTGCTGATTGGCTGACACTGGACATGTCTACAGACTGCTGTTTTGATCTCTTATAAAATCCTTCCATTTACCTTTTGCCAAACTGCAAAGTATTGCTAACTTCCTTACATATTATGGTTACTATATGGTTCTTACCAAGTGTTAAGTATATTTATCTGATCCCTTGCATACTCCTTAAAGGAGTAATCATTTAAATACGTGTTTTACTGCATTTCCTCCTGTTCTCCATTCCCATTCCCTATTCTGTGTGTAAATATCTATGTGAAACTTGCTATTGTCACCTTTTGTTTTCTATCATTTTAGTTGTACATGTTTTTTTGGTCTGTTAAAAAAATAAAAACTAAGCAAATGTGAACTAAGACTGCCCTTTAATGAAGCATTAAACAATAGATGTATATGACTCTATATGACTCATTGTTTCCCAGGAATGGGGATGTCTAGAAGCAATTAAGATTTACATTAGATAAGGCAAATGAGGAAATTTTAAAATGATTTCCAATGAAGCAATTTATGATTCAACATTCACTATGACAAAAAAATGTTTTCATGTCCTTGTTAACTGCTTATTACCTGTCTCTGTCATTGAACACTGAGGAAGCATTTGAAGCAGATATGTTGTTATAAATAGCCTATATGATTTCCACATGCAATTTAGAATCACGCCACACCAGAGGTTATCATTGGTGCTGGTGATATCTTGGACGTAAATTAACATGGAAATGTGCATGGAGGGTGCGCATGTAAAGGGGGCTCATAACAGAAATATCCTAAATTTGAAATCAGGATTGTTGGTATTACAAAACATATGGGGGGGGGGCATATTTCTCTGATACGATTTTAGCCACAAAACCATCCATATATTTCCCAAGTGAGGAATCCTAAATTAGGATGGCATAGATTGTCCTAAATTCAAAATGTCAAAAGCTCTCTTGTTAAAGATGCACTGCAGTCACTGATTAACCCCTGAAGACATCTTAATATCTGAAAGATAGCCTACATATTCAAGTTTTTCATGAAACCAGCAATGTCCTCACGGACCACGAGTGCGCCGCAGACCACTGGGTCAACACCTGGCTTACAGTATCAAGCGGACTTAAGCTGCCACCTCTTGGCGAAAAGTTGTAATACATTTCACTAGGGGTGTGAATCTCTCATGTAAAAGACGATACGATTCGCATCGAGATACATGGGCACGATTCGATACAAGAAAAGATACATGTTTATAAAAAACGATTCAGTACGATTCGATGCGATCCGATTCGATGCAATTCGATGCAGTTCAAGAATGGAAAGCATTCTGAAAGATTTTTTATCATTTGCTCAAGGTGCACATTAATTTTATATTATCAGTTATCGGTCATGATTGTCAATTAGGCAAAAAAAATGTGTGAATATGATTATCTAAACTGAGGTTTGTTTCATATAGTATTGAAATGAAAAAATAATAGTCTACATTTCAGTCAAACACAGCAGCCAAATACAACATATTTTTTTATAGACTTTATAGATTTTATAGAGTTATATCTGATTGTTTTCATGGAGCTGTAGCCTTGTTGAGGTAAGACAATACCGAAATAAAATAAAACAGTGCTTAAGACACTCTTGGCCTTTTCTCATATAGCCTACAAGAATAAAATAGGCCTACATATCAATGAACTCTCTGGGTTTATTTTGTTCCAACGGTAGACTTATAATGCCACAAGTCTGAGTGAATATGAACAAAATAATTGGCTAATCATTTGTGCATCGTTTTAGCAAGGGCCAAATTATTATTTAACATTAAGGAAATCCCTTCATCAAACGTAAGGCTATACTCTACAGACTATCGTTGCTGTTTAGTGTTTAATTTCGCGCTGGATTTTGAAAAACAAAAGAGTAAAAACTGTAAAACAAATGACCGAGTGCGAGTTGTCACGTGCTTAAGTTGCAGTAGATGTATGGGTAATGAGGTCATTTGACAACTTTGGGCAATGAATGTAGCCAAAAACGAACTGCATTACCCACAATTCCGTGCCACGTATAGTTTCAAAACCGGACGTGGGATGAACGCGCTGCTTGGAACGTAAATGAGAGTGAGCGAGCAGAAAAGGTTGTGAACCGATTCGTAACAAGTAAATCGATATAACGACCGGTTCATTTCAGTTTTATTCCGATACGGAGCTTCACATATCGATGTAGCCGTATCTTACACGTTAAAAACGGATACCGATACGTATCGGTTAATCTTTACACCCCTACATTTCACCCAGCTGCGTGAAAGCGCGAATGAAGTGGCCACTTCTAAATGGGACCCACTGTACAGTAGCTGAAGGTCTGTGGCTAAAGCAGCCATAATGAAAGTGTTATCATTGTTTGGATACTTCCCACACACACATGCTTTTTAATCGCATAGACTACAACTACCAAGATGGAATCAAAGCAAATCCATTCACCTCTCAGTCACACTCTAAACAAGCACTTCAAACAAACAAACAAGCGTCTCAGGGCCAGATGTACTAACGCTTTTGCGCCCATTTCAGGCGTATTTGTTTCGCAACATGCGTGTAAAATCATTGCGAGGTATTTACAAACAGGCCGCAATGATGTAAAAGCGCAAACTGCCTGTCGCGGGAGCATTCATGGGAAGATCCAGGGGAAAGTGGGTGTTTAGCGTAAAAAGATGGGAGTGGAAGAGTAAAGAGCGTCTAATTATGTATTCCGTGGTATGTAGGCTACAAAGACTGCTCCTGAAAGCACACGTCTATTCTGCGCCTAAATAATTCTGCCTTGTAAAAACAGGTGTTAATCCAAATTGCAGTTCAATGGGTCAATAAGAGAACCTTTCAAAGACAACAGAATCGCTATTTAGAACACCAGTTTTGTAAGTATTTGTACTAAAAAGCAACCTTAACTTTCGTTGGCCTTTCGAATGTCTTACTTTCACTTTCACGTCATTCACTTAAACTTACCTACTTGCTAGATTTGACCAATTTTCCATAGCCTATGTGCACAAGAAATTTGAGTAGAACTACTGATCTTCATTATCTCCTTGCTTGTTGACATCTTATCATGTATGGTATTATTTCATGATCGCTAAACGTTTGATTCTTTTTAATGTCATCAGTTAACTTCATTCAACTGCGCTTGGCGCTGAACGTCAGTTGTGGACGTTCGTAAATTGCGTTTATGGGCGGAGAAAGGTAGAGAAAAGCGCAGTTTACACTAAGGATTGAACGATTGATAAATACGACGGAAACTTGGGTCTGACAGCGTTCGCAATGTGCGGTTTGTCCATGGTGCTGATAACGCTACGTTCGCAAATGTACGTACATCTGGCCCTCAGTCTCACGCATATATAGCCATAGGCAAAACTGTATCAGACGTTAGTAAATCATCCATCGCTCAAAATGATTTTTGTAGCACGTGCAACAGGTAGGCTACAGCCCTGCCCTGGATAGGCCTACATCTCTCAAAGTGCGCTCTAAAACATTTGGTTTAAATGGAGATGTAGCCTAGATCATCACTGGTGCGTTAATACATCTACATTGTGACGAGTTGACACAAATTATTCACTTTGACGAACATTTATGTAGTCTAGTCAATTGAGCCATGCTCTTCCTTAACGTTACTTGAAACACCTTTGAAAATAGAGGATTTTTGGGAATGAACGTTAGCTCCGATGCTTTTTGAGACTTTTTGTGGTCTTACTATAGGCTAATGCAACATTTCACAAAGCACTGACAGGGCCACCAAGGACTGTGAGCGAATCAACGGCAGAAAAACCTATTTAGCAAGCAGAAATGTCCCAGCCTGTTTAGGATGCTTCATAGACAGGTTATCTTTCAGGTAGGCTAGGCCTATATTTTCCATTAGAAAACCACTTTAGCGAACGCGTTGTGACTGTAGGCTATAATGGTCAGAAAAGAAGATGACAGGCAAAAGATACATTACAGCGCTGATCATCATGTGCTTGGTAACCGCATTTATGGTTTTCTACAAATACACTGGTCAATAATCAAATTGGCCTCCATCACTCAACCAATGCTAACGGTAGGCCTAACATTATTTTACCTAGGTCGTAGGTAGGCCTATACAACTTGTATAAGATTAACGTTTTTGTTTCTTTGTTTACTATGTTGTAGCCTAATGTTCTTTTTCAATGTGTCTGAAGTATTTATTTGGTACAGGCCTGTCTTAAGAGAGCTAAGCAGACCTCGTCACTATATTGGTTGATTTGAGATTGGATGCTTTTTACAAACATGTCATTTCAGTTTACATAGGATAACTTTACAGAAAATAAGTGTTGAAGTTTGTTTATTTATGTCTTCATTTCAGCATTTGGACTTTACATGCTCCAAATACTGAAATGCCTTAAACATAAACAGCAATAACAACTTATTGTTGTAATGTTTTGCCCTCTGGCCTAACATTACTTATAACAAAGGCTGACGACCAACTTCATTTCATGCAGGTTTTATTTCCTCGCGGGCATACATCAGCTGACGTCATCACATACTTTTGGGAGTTACACTCTGGACTACGGCGACTATGGGACTGATCCGTTTGCTGTATTCAGATCGGATTTCGGCCAATCAACAGAATAGGTCCGTTTAACACAACCAAGAATAAGAATTTCCACCAAAAACCAGGACAATTTGTGTCTTGGAAAAGATGATTAATTATGGAACCCTGGAGAGGTCATTGCAAGATATTTTTTGGTATCCAGAAAACGTGCTAGTTCTTCTTCTCCATAAATGCCTTCTTCTTGTCCACAAATGCGTTAACATGGTTTTCTGGTTATTGAATTCCAAATTGATTAAAAACAATTCTGTGGAAATGCATGGATTCCAGCAGCAACTGGAATCCATGCATTTCCACAGAATTGTTTTTGGAATCTGATCCCTTATCATATCTGTTCATTCGTACTCGTCGCTCGACTAATGGCGGCCTTACATTGTACGATTTTGGTCTGTTTTCACAGTCGGCGACTAAATTTCCAAAGTCGGACAGAAATCATGGGAGTTGTACTGGAATCGCGGCGCGCTCCCGTCAACTAGATCGTTTAGTGTAAGGTGCCAATCTTAGCGGTTTTAAGTCAGTCGGAGTCAGTCCTTTTCTAGTTTTGCCGTTACGACAATATTAAACATGTTTGATATTATCGCAAGTCTTTCTAGTCGTGGCTCATGCAAATACTGACGTGAACTATAAAAACCAATAGTGACCTCTCTTCAACACCAAACAGGAAGGGGCAAAGTAGGCGACAGCTGTAGCCTATATGATTATTTGTTATTCTTATAATATTTGTCATTTCTTATACATATTTAGTCGGCTCTTCCACGTGTAGGAACAACTCTATATCGGTTAGGGATGTCATGCATGAAACAATGCTGCAGAAACACGAAAATATGGCTTTGAATTTAGTAGGATATCATTTCAGTTCCTGTTGATATCTATTGCACGATGGGTAATAATTTAAAGGAATCTAGTTGCAGTCTTGTAAATAGTGACCTTGCAAGATCCCCAGTCATTGCAAAATCATAGTCTGTGACTTAAAACTCTTTTACTTGTCTTTAGATGTGAGAGGGTCTGAGACTGTAGTCTTTCAAAAATCTTTTCCAAATCTTTGCAAATCTTTCCAAAGTCTGTCAGTGTAAGGAGGGCTTTAGTATCGTGACTAAATTCAAGATGGCGGCGAATGGTAAACTTCCTGAAGGTACTGTCTGTATAAATCGTCTTGTAAATAAACTAACAGTGTTTTTTCAAAGTTCTCAATGTCTCGTGTTAAATGACAGGCCCCTCGGAAGTCTACCAATGAAGTGTGGAGCTACTTTGAGCCTCGTAAATTGTGTAAAACAGTGATTTATTTGCATTGCTAAGCCGATGCCTGAGGCACCCCCTTTGAAAACCTGTTGCCATAGATATATATACTGACTAGATGTCGCCTTCTGCTTCTCAGCATGCGTCAACACCGCCGCCATCTTGGAGCGGGGATCTGAAGCTCTAAACTAGGTCTCCCGTATTGTCAGTGTTACCTATTTAGCGACGTTTGGCCATCCCCAGCGATAGAAAACCTTTTTAGCAATTAGCGACAAATTTGGGAACTTCTCACAAAGAGGGCAAACTCGGTTTCGAATCACCTTTCTCATGGCTTTTTCATTTGTGAATTAAAGAATTTATCCGGAGTAAAATGTACTTTAGATCAATTTACGGATGATTGGGAGTACATACTGTACGTTGAGTTGACATCCAAATCATGTCATTCGGATGTGTTTTGAGAAAGTTCGATGTTACCGTTTTTAGTCAAAACTCGTTAGCCTGGAAGTGACGCGGGCATGTCATTTTGCCGCTACAAAACGCTATTTTTATACCTCTTCTACAGTTCCAAACAACATTACACTTACGTGGTAGTGAGTAGAGGGTCCCTAAAGCCAAACCCGAAGTATTCCGAGGTCTTTATGTGGTCGAATAGAGAGTCCAGAATGAATTTCATCAAGCCAGTACCTTTCCGGAAATGTTGCCATCTTTGCTGCCATCTTCAGGGGAATGTCCGTAGGAGTCGATTGCTGAGTGTGGAGTAACACACACTGGAAATTCACAATTTCGTCGCCGTTTTTTTTCCACGTAAGTGTAATGTTGTTTGGAACTGTAGAAGAGGTATAAAAATAGCGTTTTGTAGCGGCGAAATGACATGCCCGCGTCACTTCCAGGCTAACGAGTTTTGACTAAAAACGGTAACATCGAACTTTCTCAAAACACATCCGAATGACATGATTTGGATGTCAACTCAACGTATGTACTCCCAATCATCCATAAATTGATCTAAAGTGCATTTTACTCCGGATAATTCCTTTAAGCTACATCTCGTTCGCCCAAAGCATTGACCCATGATTATAAAAGTAACGACTGGCGTATGTAGTAGCAGACCATGTTAAAGCACGGAAGTAAATGTTCTACAGATCTACAGCAACTTCTGGTGAGATTACAATTTACATGAGTCAACGAGACGAGAGGTATGTGGCCTCAATCAGAGCCTTTCTACGGAGAGCCTGTATGCTTTCATTGTATTGAACCTGGTTGCAGTTCACTCATTGTTCCTCTAGGGGCCGCCGCTAGCTAGTGCAGAATGAATGGGGCTCTATGGGGCTAGACGGGTAAAATGTATCTTTAAAAGCGTCAAATCGTCAAAAGCTTAGTTTTCTCTAGACTCGACCATAAATACATGCCTGTCAGTTGGAACAACCCAAAAAACTAGATAATTGCTTGAGATTTTGACGATTTATGGTGATTTTATTTTCGTTAGATCTTTGCCTAGATTGACGCTACAGCTGATCTGACTGTCTGAACCCCTTTGTGCGCTCCATGTAAAACCGGATGGCACGCACAGGGCACAGTTTATTCATCTGCTCATCTTCCGCTGATGCAAAGGGGGGCGGTGAGAAAGCTGAAAGCTCAATCACCTGATTACGGAAAGGTGTCGTGATCACCTTGGGTGTATAAGCAGCATTGGGGCGCAAAATCACCCTATCTCCATCCCCAGAGAACTGAAGACATGAAGGGCTGATAGACAGGGCTTGCATGTCACTTACACGCTTTGCTGACACCAGCGCCAGTAGGAGCGCTGCTTTTAATGAAACACATTTTATGTCCACCTCTCCCAGGGGCTCAAAGGGAGGCCCTGTAAGCGCACGCAAGACCACCAACAGATCCCACATGGGCACCAGAGATTTATGAGGCACCCTAAGGCACCTCACACCAGCCATAAAGCGTGATGCCAACGGATGGCTCCCCGGGGTTTTCCCATCAATGCCCACGTGGCATGCGGAAATGGCCGCCAGATAAACCTTAAGGGTCGAAGCGGCTTTGCCCTCATTAAACATCTGCTGTAGAAATTCTAATATGACACCCAATGTGCATGTGATGGGGTCATGCCCCCGTGGGGCACACCACCGTTCAAACAAACGCCACTTTACAGTATAAAGAGAGCGGGTTGAAGGTGCTCTCGCACTTTGAATCGTATTGACCACTGCGTCTGACAGACCTGAGGCTAGCAACCTGCTCTGTTCAGGTGCCAGGCTCTGAGCTGCCACAGTTCTGGGCGGGGATGCCACACAGTCCCGTTCGCTCCCAGGGCGGCTGCACCGACATCCTGTTCAAATCTGCAACCCACGGCTTGCTGGGCCAGAAGGGTGCTATCAGCAACAGTTCTCTCCTCTCCTCCACAACCTTGTTCAGCACATGTGGAATAAGAGGCACTGGTGGGAAGGCATAAAGACGCATGTCTGGCCATGGGTGAGCCAATGCGTCCACGCCCAGCGGGGGATCGTCGCCCCCTAGAGAAAACCACAGCTGACAGTGGGTGTTCTGCCTCGTGGCGAACAGGTCCACCTGAGCTTTGTAAAAACGCAGCCATATCTGACCGACCACTTGCGGGTGGAGACGCCAGTCCACCGCTCGAGGATTCCCCCTGGACAACAGGTCCGCGCCATAGTTGAGATGGCCCGGCACATGCACCGCCCTGAGAGAGAGGTTCCGCAGCCCATAACAGTAAGCGGTTCACTAAGAGATGTAGAGACAGGGAGCGCACACCTCCCTGGCGATTTATATACGCCATGGCCGTTGTGTTGTCTGTCCTGACCAGCACATGGTGACCCATCAACATGGGAAGAAAATGGCGCAGCACCAGCAAAACCATCTGTAGCTCTAATACATTTATGTGCAATTTAGCCTGTGCAGCTGACCAGCACCCGTTCACTGACCTCCCATTGCATAGAGCTCCCCATCCTGTCAATGAGGCATCTGTCTTGACCACCATGCGGTGCGTCACTAAGCCCAGATGGGCCCCGGCACTGAGGAACTGAGGGGACCTCCATATCGCCAGGGCTTTTTCTGCATTTCGAGTTCACCACCGCTCTGCGGTGCCTGTCTTTGGTGGGGTTGAGTTTTTGGGACAGGAATCATCTTTGAAAAGGCCGCATGCGTAGCAGTCCCAGCGGCAGGGTGACTGCTTCGGATGCCATCATGCCCAAAAGCCTCTGGCAGAGAAAAGAAGTGACCCTCTGACCAAGCCTGAATTGGGCAGCGCACAACATTATGGCTTTCCTCCTCTCCTGAGAGAGGGTGGCTGTCATGGTCACAGAGTTCAACACCATGCCCAGATAGCGTGACGTCTGACTGGGTCTGAGAACACTCTTTTTCATGTTGACCGCAAAGCCCAGGCGATGCAGATGTGACAACACTAAGTGGGTCTCCTGCACTGCCAGCTCCTGAGAGCTAGTCGTCGATGAAATTGAACAGACGCACCCATTGGCCGAAAGCCTCCGTCTTTTTTTGGGACCAGAAAATAGCGGCTGTAAAAACCTGCATTCTCTTCCCCCTGTGGGACTACTTGAATCGCATCTTTTAGCAAGAGGGATTCTACCTCCCTCTGCAAAAAGGGGATTTGCTCCTCCGGGACTACAGACTGGATCACCCCGCTGAATTTTGGTGGGGGGCGAGCAAACTGCAACGTGTAACCCACTGACACTGTTTTGAGCACCTATGGGGAGACCGCGCATGCGCGCCAGTTTTCTACACAACCTGCTAGGTTGGGCTTCACACTGAATATTTGGTCGGGGGCTAGCCCGCTCATGGCCAATATAACTGTTTTCAACCTCATCCCCACCCCAGCTTGGGGGGAGGGGGTTGTGATCAGAGGGCAGCTCCTCACATTGTTTAGATAAACATGGGTGACTGTCTGCTGAACTACTAGTGGATGTATAGAGGGGGACATTGCACAAACATGATTTATTTCTGCGCCAACAGGGACAGTGTTTTAAACATGAGTGTGTAGTGCTTGTGCAGACTGGCACAACGTGCTTGACATGATTTTTGCATGTGAGCAACGGGCTGTCTTTTTTCGCGGTGGGGATTTCTCCTCCCCGCCCCCTCTCTTCAGGCCTCTGCCATCAGGTCCGCTGAGGCCTATTCATACCCCCGCGGCGGGCCACCGTGTGGCGTGGAGCCAGGGGCGCGCTCTGGCTCTGAGCTGCCGGCTGCTGAGGTTGCGGCTGTGCCGGCGGTCTGAAGGGATGCCTCTGCCACCCCCCTGCGTGCCTGGAACTTCGCCGGTGGGGTCGGAGAGCGAGAACCACTCCCCCTTTTCATGCCCCCCGTCGCTGTCGACCCTGCTGAGCTAGGTGGGTTCGGCCTTGCCGATGTGGCATCCAGGCTTGAAAGGCCACACGGCTTTTCTGTTCTGCCTCAAACTTCGCAGTCATCATCCCGACTGCGTCCCCAAACACCCCATCCACACTCACCGGGGCATCAAGGAGTGGGGTCTTCTCTCGATCTAAGAGCTGAGCCAGTGAGAGCCACAGCAAGCGCTGTGTCGCCACTGATGCTGCCATTGCACGCCCCACAGCCTGTGAGGAGCAGCGGGTGAGGCGAAGAGAGAGGTCCGTTGCCCTGCGCAGCTCCACCACCACTTCACTGTCGTCGCCCAGGGCAGATGACAGCTCAGTGAGCAGTTTTGCCTGGTATCTCTGCAGCAGTGCCGCTGTGTTGATGGAGCATGCTGCTTGCCCAGCCGCCAGGTAGCCTGTGATACTGCCCAGGGCAGACCACTGTTTTGGGATTGTGCAAACGGGTTGGAAGTGTTTGAGCAGGATGGAAGGACAGGTCACAGTAGCAACTGACGTTTGAAAGGGGTTTTATTATTTTCCACAATGCAAAATATTAACAAACCAAAATAACTAAATAAACAAAAATAAAGTGGATATAAATCCAACAAAGAATTGTCCTCGACAATACTTAACAGAAAATTGTCTTTCATAAGCCAGCAGTTAATCCAGTACTTTCCACTACACAGTAACATACCACCACAGCCTCACAACAAGCTGTTACTTCCCTCTCTCATATCACAAACTGACTGCTTCATATAGGTGCCCTCACCCATAATGCAACATTTGGGAGAAAATCAACTACAGGTAACACATCTTAATTTCCTGGCAAATCAATTAAGTGCTTTTGGCACCAATGGCTCCCCATAACATTTCCGCATCTACAGCAGTTTGTTTTCTATAGCAATGCAGGCAACACAGAATTGGATAACGGATGACAACACATACTTATACACATACACACGAAAAACAGAATACTTGATCTCCCCCACCCCATTTCCCATGACCCAAACAGGGGTGCGTTTCCCGTACAACTACGGAGGTTAGCTTTTTACTAACGTGGTACGATGCATCGTTCAACTAACTAACATGTAAGTTACGACTGTTCCCCAAAGCCGCCGTACTTACATAGTACTTTGTTAGTTTGAACCATGTTGGTTTCAACCAACATAGTTCATACTACAATGGTTGCAGATGTGTTCGGAGAATGTCGGGCTCTGTCGGTTAGAGCCGAACGCATGAAGTCACGCAAAATGAATGAAATTTGACATTGCATGACGTTTCCTGGGCCCAGCAGTTATAATATCATTAATAATAATAATAATAATAATAATAATGATGATAATACTTATTACAACAATAGGCAGTAATTTCAATAGGCCCAAGGCTATGTATGCTTTTTAAAAATATATATATTAGGCTATTAATAATAATAGGCATCACATTTTTAATAATAACGTCACAGTCTATTGAACGTAGGGTAGCCTAATTAATCAGTGAAGCATAAATCGCCAACCGAGGAAATGTGAACAAATAAGTTACACATTTAATGAAACACACCAAATAAATATTAGCCAATAAGTGTAGATGTTGTAGCGCGACAGTGTGGCGTGAAAGGATAGACATCTGCATTTGGGATCTTGCAGTCGTAGGTTCGAGCCTGGACTATGTTCACTGTGTAATGGTATTTGAATCTTGCATAGCCTCAATCATGAAATATTCCTACGATCGATTTGAACCTGTGGTCCTACTTTCACCTATGGAGACCATGCTTACTAGCCTACTTTATAGGCCCACAGTCGCCTATTCTGTGGTCCAGTGATCTGTTCTTTTTTTCACCATATGCGCTCTTCCAAGACGATAGCCTATAGTTGTCTTTAAGCTATGCAAATTGAACAGAGGTCACGCACTGTTTCAATGAATACGGCAAATACTGATGAATACCACCTTGCTTGATTACATTTAGGGTACAAGCCGTTGTAGCTCGATGAGATAGGCCCTTAACTGAACATGGTTCACTGACATTCACTGGAATTTGTGATGGGTTCGAGTCACGATGTCCCTACTGCTTTTGTGTTATTTGTCTGAAGATGCGCAGTGATCAATGGCTTAGGCTAAACCAAAATTGTATATTATGTTCTATCAAAACTGGCATCACATAGGCCCACAACACGCTATTTGAAATAAATATCACTTCTTAACAATCCTTATAGGCCCACATATACAGTCGCACACGTATGCTCTCCCATTCCCTCAAATTACCTGTGTGAAACAGGTGAAATATATTTCAGCAAACACCTGCTGGTTGTAGGCCTAGATGATCTACACCATAGCCTATTTAAACCCTTGTGCAATGAGCGGAGATCCTTAGAAACTCATCATGGCAAGAAAGCCAAATTTCTCGCCGCAAGAACTGTCTGTGTTGGTCGATCTCGTCGACCAACACAGACAAGTATTATTTAGCAAATTCAGGAATGCCCGAAGCAATGCTGGCAAAACTCAGCAGTGGCAGCACATCACAGATCGGGTCAACGCAGCAGGACTCGGCTGCCGGCGCACGGTGGAGGACATCAGGTCAAAATGGAGGGACTACTCCAGCGTCACAAAAAGAAAGGCTGCAACCCTCAGAAGAGAGAGGGAGCGGACTGGTGGTGGGAGGACCAGTCTGCCTTCCCTCACAGCTGAGGAGGAGAGGGTTGTAGCCATTCTCGGTCCGGAGGCGCTGGAGGGAGTCCCTGGCGGAATTGACATGTTCGCCCGTCGGTGTACGAGCGCACCTGAATCCCCACCGTGCGCCTCACAGGGCCCCTCCACTTCCACCTCCATCCCGCCACAGGGCCCCTCCACTTCCACCTCCATCCCGCCACAGGGCCCCTCCACTTCCACCTCCATCCTGCCACAGGACCCCTCCACTCCCACCTCCATCCCGCCACAGGACCCCTCCACTTCCACCTCCATCCCGCCACAGGGCCCCTCCACTTCCACCGTCACCCCCCCGGAAGACCCCTCCACCCCCTCACAAGACGCCAGGCCACCCCTCTGTCGCCGACGTTCCCTCAGGGCTGCGGTGTGTCCTGCGTCCCCAGAACGGCATTGGTCTGAAAGCCCTCCGACCTCCCTCGGCCGACCCTCGCCTCTCCAGCGCAATCGCTGCGATTGCAGCGCGGAGCTGCTGAGGTCGGAGGAGCAGAAGATCGCCGTTCTGAGGGGCATCAAGGATGAGCTGACAGCTCTGAGGGAGCAACAAGAGCGTCACCATCAGGAGACGTTGGCGTATTGGCGGCAGAAATTGGCCTTGGCCGCTTCGAAGCCGTCGTTCATGATCCATCTCCCCACTGCCGAAGGTAAGTGCTAGTACTTTGAAAATAGGCTACATTATCTCATTCAAAAGGTATAGCAGGGTGGCGCAATGGTATCACAACCGACTGTCAATCCGGTGACCAGGGTTCGATTCTTGATAGCCCATTTTGTTATGGGGAAAATGTATATTTGGCTAATTCATCAGTTTACAGTTTACATTAACAAATTGTATGTTATAGTGAAATACTGCTTGCATTAAGTAACAATACATGTTTGTTCCATCTTTTTACAGACACCGACCCCGAGTGATCCCTGCATCCACCCCTACCCCTTCACCTTGTGGTGCTTTAGGTCTCAGCCTGTGTTATTTCTTTTGGGTGGCTTTCTTTTTGGTTAATTTGTTAGTTAGATTAGATTAGATTCAACTTTATTGTCATGTGCAGAGTACAAAAAGACGTCCAAATGCGGTTTGCATCTAACCAGAAGTGCCTAAAAAGCAGGAAAGTGCAAAGTGATGTACAAAGTACATGGTGGTGCATAGACGGAACAAGATGTAGACAATAGTGTACAGTTGGTTACAGAAGGTGGTTTAGAGCAATAGAAATGCAATATAAATGTGTGCAGTGTGTTGGCAGTTACCTTATAATAGCAGAATAAATATGGCTATGTAATATGGACAATGTATGAACAACATCTTGCCCATGCTCATGTCTGTGTGCTTTGGGTTGCAGTCTGTGCTAAGCGCCATATACTTTACTTTATTATTGGCCTTAAATTCAATGACTATGTTTCATGCCCATTAAAGGTACCATTTTCCCAATGTGGCCCTTGTTATGTGTTTTCATTGTGAGACTGAAAAACTGAACAGCTACCACACGAGTATTTCATGCTATTTTAAATGAATAGATACAATGTTTTTCAATCACTATTCATCCATTGTAGTTATGGAGTGTGTTGAATCAACAACAAAGAAATGACAGTTCACATAGCACCAATGTTTGAATGCGCAAAGGTTTGGAGGATCTGAGCCAGCTGGACCAACAGACACACACACAGAGACATACACAGTGATAGGTGTTGCTCGTTTTTCTTTCTGCTGCTGAGATGGTGGCAGAGTCCATACTATTGTTTTCAAACACATGTTTCTATTCCCTGAGTGCACTGGCATTTCAAGGCCTACTTTATTCCATCAACCCCCCACAGAATGACACAAACATGTTAGTTCAATAGTCTTCAATTCTGAAACCTACACATGTCACTATGAGGATATTGCATATTGTGGGAAGTACAATAAGCCTTGTAGCACAACATAACATGGGCCCCCACAGAAAACATCATCACAGTGTCTACGGAATGGATGATGTTACTCTTGTACTTATTAAACATCTGTGCTGTCCCCTTGACTCCTCCATTCAGCTCATAATGATCATTGACAGTCCTGAGACATGGACTACATAGATATGGCAACTAAGTCATGCCTTGGTTTGTAGAACAGGTGTGTGAAATCAATGAAGGATAATTGCAATACAGTGGGAACATATTGATCATTATATTTTAATTGCAACTCACAGATGTGGACCAATGGTAACTGGCGATCAATTAATCAATTCATCACAAGTAATACATGGGGCATTTCCTGTTACTCAAAAAAGGTGTGGCAACATGTGAGGCCCTTAGACACAATGGCAGCTCTACAGCGTATTGTGGAGTTGAATCGGCGTCGTCGTCGCCAGAGGCGTCGTAGCGACGTTGTATACGTCAATGCCTACATCCGAACCACATTCAGCCCATTAGACATACTTTCGGATGAGGCAATCATCCGGAAGTATCGTTTAACAAGGGCTAAAATTGAAGAGCTGGAGCTATTCACCCAGCGACACCTGGTGAGGGCCACCAGGCGCAACTTCGCCTTGTCGCCTAGGGTGCAACTGCTGGCGGCACTGCGCTTTTACGCCACTGGCAGCTTCATGGAGGTATTGGGGGATGGCCTTGGCCTGAGTAAGTCCTCAGTCAGCAGGGCTGTGACAGCTGTCACACAGGCCCTGTTGGATCTCCCTGACAGGATGGCCTTCCCCACTACACCAGACACCATCACCCACATCAGCGGTGGGTTTTATGCCATTGCTGGCATCCCACGGGTGATCGGCGCCATCGATGGGACCCTCATCCGCATCAGGGGACCAAGCGAGAATGAGCCGGGTTATATCTGCCGCAAGGGCTATCCAGCCCTCAATGTCCAGGTGGTGTGTGACCCCCGCGGAGTCTTCCTGGACATCGTGGCGAAGTGGCCAGGGAGCACGCACGACTCCTTCGTGTGGGCCAACTCCGCACTCTGCCAGGTGGCAGAAGGTGGTGGCTTTGGGGGGTGCTGGCTCCTTGAGACAGTGGCTACCCCTTGCGCCCCTACCTACTGACCCCCATCCAGGAGCCCAACAGCGAGGCAGAGGCGCGCTACAACCAGGCCCATGGCCAGACCCGCGTTGTTGTGGAGAGGGCCCTGGGCATGTGGAAACAGCGCTTCAGATGTGTGAGCAACTCTGCTGGTGGCCTGAAGCTCCATCCTGCCAAGGCGTGCTGTGTAGTTGTGGTGACAGCGCTTCTGCACAACATGGCCCTCCAAGATGGCATCCCACTGCCTGCTGATGAGGAGCTGCTGGTGGAGGAGGTGGAAGAGGTCGTTCCGGTGGCTGCTGCACACCTTCCTGCTGGCCTGGAAGCACGCCAGGAATTAGTTGCACACATGTTTGGCCCCTAAACACCCACTCCCCACAATTCCCTCCCACATTCCCTACCTTTTTTTGGTTTTTGGTTTTTCCCCCTTTTGCTTTGCTTGTGTTTGTTTATTATAATTTCCCCCCTTTTGTTTCTGTTTTTGCATTTCTTTTAGTTTGTTGTTTTTCCTTTTTATATCAAATACTTGACTTTCCCACCATCACTTTCTCCATGGTCCCTCCCACACACACACACGTTTCCCATGAGCCATGAGTCATGACATGAAAATACAAACACAACTTACCATTCGTTTGCCTCCCATGACATGACGCATACCTGGGCACAACTTAAATCAGTGAAAATCATGTCCCACTTTGACACTAACCACAGCACTCTGCATACTCACTAATCCACCAAGTCCCAGAGGTGTTAAAGTTCTACAAGCGAGAGGCTACTCAACTTCACCGCAGCATTCGCCAACGTCATTGTACTAACATAATTCAGCTATGTGTTCAAAAATCAACATCGTATAATACTTAGGAGTAGGCTAACTGATAGACCCGCTAAACATTGCTTATGATTAGACAATATATAACATCAACACCATTCCACAAGCATACTCGTCTCGCAACCATCGAGTGTAGAACCTGTAACCACTACCATGTAGAGCATACACGCTACCGTCTCTGCCACAGCACACTCGCTTAACCACCGTATTATGGGCTAGGCTACATGGATTCCAGGAACCGTTAGCTATGTGTATGATAAGCAGATGCTTCATCCCAACACACGTAACATGCGACTACAATGTAACGTTATCCTTTCTAAGGATTACAATGCTAGCCTCACATAACAATACTGTTGGCATTCAAAATCGTATAATAATTAAGAGTAGCCTAACTGATGCACCGGCTAAACATTGCTTATGATCAGACTAACATCAACCCCATTCCACAGGCATACTCGCCTCGCAACTAGAAGTGCTAGTTATAGCGAGTGTAGAACCTGTAACCATTACCATGGAAGGCACACACGCTACCGCCTCTGCCACAACGGTCACAGCATGATTACTTCACCACAGCATTATAGGCTACTACATGAATTCCAGGAACCGTTAGTTATGTGTATGATTAGCAGATGCTTCATCTAAACACATTATGTAAAGTTATCCTTTCATAACAAATACAATGCTGGCCTCACATAACAATACCGTTGGAATTCAAGAGCTTTATCACCAGATAACTTAACTTAACGGGTGTTCGGACGAATCTGTGCTGACACATTAGCATTAGGCTACATGTAAATTCACGAATAATAACAACACAGATGATTGCGGTCACCATAGCACTTCACCGCAGGCCGCTCTGTTGTAGGCTTACTCTACAACACTTCATTTCCACTGTACCACATAACGTTGTCCAGTAATGTGCAATTGTAGCTTCCAGCAATGCTATGGTATGGTATCCCACAGCAATGTTATGGGATCGTTTAATGGCTACCTCTCATCCATCTGTCCACTGCGTGTTCCGTCATCAGGGTTACGTCGTCTACTATGGTTCTTACTACTTACTACAGGTCGAGAGGTGTAGCTGTAACTACACAACTTTACGATAGTGGTTGCGAACGTTAGTTGCTACTATGGTTTTGGGAAACACTGACGCAGTGTCACGATGCATCGTACTATGTAAGTTCCACCACTATAGTTCACACTATCGTTTTGGGGAACAGTTGTGTCGTACTTACATAGTTGCAACCATGTTAGTTGCTACCGTAGTTAGCAACGATGCTTTTGGGAAACGCACTCCAGTCTTTTAAATAGTATTGGCGCATAGTGCGCTCTTGTTTGACAATCACGAATGCGGAAGACGGCGGGAGAAACGCAACAGTGAAAGAAAGTGTCAGTATCAGTAAGTGAGTATGTATGTTACAGAACAGCACAACTATGCACACGGTTTCACTGCAATGGGATCCTACATTGTAGCAAACGGGGAGATGGAACACAGAAGTTTTTAATCAGTAACATTGTGTGTGTGCGGGTGTGTATGTATGCGAGTGTGTATGTATGCGAAGGGGAGACGCGACCAGCGCGCTATTTGCGCATATCAGTGAATGAATGAACGGTGTTTCATAGTTCAGGGAGGTGCGTAGTAGACCTCGGAGAACACGGAGGTGAGACAGGAAAAGAACACCCGATCTTTTCCACATAGCCCTTCTCCGCCAGGGCGGCTTGGTGTCTTCCCAACGGGGTGGGGAGGAGGGGCCTACGGCCCAGGCGCATAGTGGGTGACAATGGGGACAGGTAGCCCACTACAGCATCCTCCACCGGTGGGAAGGAGAGGTATCCACACTCCTTCGCCTGGTCCAGGTGCATAGATGCATGTAGGCTGCGAAGCCCGGGACTGGAGAGCGGGCTGAGAAGGGGTTGGTCCATGATTTCACCAGCTCCCTATGAACCTCTGGAAAGAGGGGAATGGGGCTGGGAGGAGGCACCTTGGGCCCACTGTAGTACTCCCCATCCAGCAGCGAGCTCTCTGTGGTGGGTGGGGAGGGGAAGGCCTAGCTTGCTAGCTGCCCTCAGGGCTACCTCGTGTAGCTGTGTGCCCAAGGTTCTGGAAGACACCGGGGGAGAGGGTGCCCGCGGTTCTTCCATGTCAACATCCGGGTCGGTGTCTAGCTCCGACACCTCCCCGTCACTGTAGACATCTGGTAGGCTACCCGAATCCAGCCCGAAGTCCAAATCCGGCAACGGCTGGTCGGAGAATTCTGGAGGCAACTCCACTGCAACCTCGTGGCGTGCTGCTCCGGGAGTGCGCGGGGGAGTGGGGGAGGGGGCAGCTGCGGTGGGAGCGCAGCCGCCAGGCTCCCTTAACTCCTGGTGGAGAGGTGTAATCCGGTCAGCCTCAGGAATCTCTGTAGGCTGATTCTCCGGTGACTCCCTCACCTCCCTGCGAATCCAGTAAGCGAGACGTTTGTTCGCCTTCGCAAGTGTTAAGGTGGCACAAAAGTGGGGGCTGCCATATAAAGCTGCCTCGGCGTGCTCTCTGCCGAGGCAAACAATGCACCGTCGGTGCCGGTCCCCCTTATCCCTGCTGTGCCCACACTCAGGGTACAACTGTCTCGACATTCTGAGAAAGAGAAGAAAAGTTTAGTCAACAAATACAAGCTCGGTTCTCTTCACCGAGATGGTAAAGCGACCGAAGCAATAGTTCACGTTAACTACATACTCAGGCCTGATAGAAACTAGCAAGCTAGTTGGCTAAAAGGCTTGCCAGCTAACGTTAACGTTAACTTCTTTAGTTTGATTCAACTCGTGGCACTCGAAGCCAGTGACCAGCGAAAATCCACTCACCGGCTTAAGTGAGTAAGGTTCACGGAGTCGAAAAAGAATGGGCTCTCGAGTCTGAGAGCAATCTCCAATCTGAGGACGTGATACGAATAACTAGTGAAGTACTCGGATAGATCACTTCGAAGCAAGTATAGAAAGAGGCGGAGGCGGCGTCCGTCATTTATATTTGTAGCCCTGGGGGCGGGCTCAGGGATTGACTGACGCCTTCTCAGCCTATCGGCGTGAGTGAAAAGTGCTTTGATTGGATCCGTGCCTACGTCACGTCCCATGTGTCCCAGTCTCTGCGATAGGGAATTACATTTGCTGCCAGGGCTAGTCTAGCAACTCGGTTTGTTGGCTTGTGAGCTCGAAAAATTAAACTTCTATCAGGCCAATCAAATCGTGTATAGAGTCGTTAGGTGGGCTTAACATAATGATTGATGGCAGAGTTGCAACGGTTTGGCTTGAATTCCCTGCTACTTGAAAACAAATAAGATGGATGTTGCTGTTAACAGTGTGACACGAGTTAAGCTTTTATTAAGTTGGCAAAAGTTTGAACTGGCCAACTAGCTCCGCTGGTGGGAAACGCATGGGACTCATAGCGCTGTCCTATTGCGTGCAGAGGGAATTTGAAAGACAACCGATTATCCCGCCCCTCGGACTGAGCACTGCGAACGGTGAGTGCCCAGACCCTACATTTTAATGTGGGTCTGGCTCGTCAGGCTAATGAACAGCAGTAGTCAAGGCAACATCTATCAGTATATATATCTATGACCTGTTGGTAGCATCGGCTAACTAGCGCCAGATTTCGGAGTGCAGGGGACAATCCGAGATGAGCTATGAGACATACGTTCACACTTGGTATCATGTTTCAACACGCTTTAGGTCAATATCACACCGGAATTCTCCTTTAATGAAATGTCACTTACAAAGACATCCTACCATACTGAAAGCTAATTTTGTCACTAGCAACCTACATCTGTCTTCTGTCAAACACAGTTGCATTTTCAGCTCTGAACAAAATCGTTCAGGAGTTCTGGTTCGAACCGTGACTCCGAACAGCTCTGGTTTGGGCATACCGGTAGTTGCTCCACAACGGAACAAGTACAGACCGAACTTTCCCGACCGCAAATGTTGTGGGCGGGGCTAAGTTCGGCTGGCATCCAGGCTAGAAAACAATGGGGTTTTCTCAAACCTCTCCAGCTCGACCCCCGGAAATTGTTCAAAGCCCGACGTCATCAAGGACATCTCATTCATCTAATTGCAACCAGAGGAGGCAAGACTGAGGAGGAGGGAGGTGGAAGGTCCGATATGCGAGGAAACACAAGAGTCCCCTACGCGGGAGCGCTTTCAGTCGGAATTGTGCGATCATTGGTCCAAGCTGCCAAGGTGAAAGGTTCCCTCCCGTCTGTCAACTTTCGGTTTCAAACAACTTCAGGGATTTATTTGCATCAATAAACTGGTAGATAGACCAAAAAAGGACCTTTACATCCTGGAATTATCACAAACTACCATGCAAAGTTCATGCCAGTTTTGTTCATGCATTGTATAATAAGTATTCATTCATGTCTCGAGAACTATCAAACATTAGCCTACCTCATTATCAGGGTTAATAAGTGGGAAGAGTCCATGTTCATATGACTTTTTTAGGATTTGGTATATTCTCTGCAATTTGCGTGTCTGTTTATAAGATGTGCTGCATCATCAGTAATTGATGTCTCTTAAAGGTATACTATGCAGGTTTAGGTATTTTGGGCGAGTTTAGAGCTCCCAGAGTCACGATGGATTTATATGTTACTCTACTATTGCAAATAGCAAACTCCTCGCTACTTATCCCCCCTGTACACAATGCAAATGCTTTTGTTGTGGAGGTGAAGGCAAAAACTATCTCCAAAGAGCTATATCTACTGACAAGGTAATGTTTCAGATTCTCGAGAGTTTTGGCGGGGCGCCACTCTTGGAAGTTGCATGGCTGGTTTTCTCGGTAGGGACTCGCTATCTATGCTGTATAGCTATGCTAGGTGAACGATTTACCTATTACAAGTTCCTTTACCATCAAATTGGCTTCATAAAGGTGAAAATCTTGCATAGTGTGCCTTTAAAAGTGATGCGTGAGTGAGCAGAACATCTCAACTCTCACATCGGTCTCTCCTTCATTCCTCCATCCTCCTATCGTTCCTTCACAAAATTAATTAGAAGGAGGGGCTAAGACCGGAGGGAGGAAGGAAGGATAGACAAAAAGACAGATGAGAAAGCCCCGGAAATCCCCAATGGCAGCAGCGCTTTCTTTTTTGTTAACAAAATTAAAGTTATGGAAATACCCATGTTTTAGGCTACTTCAATTTCATACTCGAGCACCCCTGAAAATAGCGGCTGCCATCTTTTAAAATGGCATCTAACATGTGCTCACTTCTGGCCACATTTTCATGAACAAGGCAATAGACCTTTGAAGTAACTTGTACTCATGGTTAAGTCACACCACTTGGTGGCTGTCGAGTTATTCCCATAAAGAAGTTCGCACCACGACGTGTCTGACGAGTCTGTCTTTATTTAGCAACTCAGTACAGCAGCCGACCTCCAGTGCATGAACAAAGTTTTCCTTAACCCTTAACCCCGGTACTGACATCACCTCCAGTTGCTTCAAAATAAAAGCATTCCTTACACCATTATTCCATAATACCACAGTGGCCACCTTGGTAACGGCTTTGACCAGTTATTTTGGGCAGCTATTTTACTACTTATTCACTAGATAGATAGATAGATAGATACTTTATTGATCCCTAGGGGAAATTCAAGGTCACAGTAGCATACAGACATACACACACACATTCAGTAACAGCAGAAAAAGTAATTAAAAGTATATAATATAAAAAACACAACTAAGCAATAAGGACTGTAGAAGATAAAGAATATACTAAATATACTAAAATACAAACTATACTAAATAAAACTTAATCTAAATCAATTCTAAAAAACAGTATCCACATAGTGGGTGATTAATCAATCAGGTGCGCTTGCAATGACTGAAGCAGGGACTGAGTCTGTGGTCCTCTGTGCATAAGGTAAGGTGCTCTTTGTGAATGAGTGTCATGGTGCAAATGAGTAAGTCAAACAGTGCAACAGTGCAAGAATAAAGTCTATATATTTATGTATAAATAACTATATTAAGAAAGGTATAAGTGTGGTCACAGTTCGGCTGTGGCATGGAGGGAGGGGTTGTGCATATGTGCTAATAAAGCACGCAAACAGTGAGGCAGAAGACAATGGTAAAGTGGCTAGTGGACAGACAGTTCAAGACATGGAGGTGGTGAAGAGGCAGACAGACTATGTGGAGAAGTCTATTTCTCCTCTTCCCTTAAGTGATGCATTGAACAGTTCAATGGCCCTGGGGCTGAATGACTTCCTCAGTCTGTCTGTTGTGCAAGGCAGTGAGCGAAGTCTCCAGCTGATCAGGCTCTTCTGCTTAACAATAGTGCTGTGGAGTGGATGACACTCATTGTCCAAGATGTTGATCAGTTTGTTCAGGGTCCTTGTTCAGGTCCCGTGATGCACTCCAGTTCAGCTCCCACTACAGAGCCAGCTTTCCTTACCAGCCTGTCAAGTTGCCCCGCATCCTTCTTCTTTGTGCTTCCTCCCCAACATACCACTGCATAGAAGAGGACGCTGGCAACAACAGACTGGTAGAACATCCTGAGGAGCTTGCTGCACACATTGAAGGAGCGCAGCCTCCTCAGGAAGTACAGCCTGCTCTGCCCTTTCTTGTAGAGTGCGTCAGTGTTGGCTGACCAGTCCAGTTTATTGTCCAAGTGGAGACCCAGGTACTTGTAGGTGCTTACCACCTCGACATTGACCCCATCAGTGGAGACTGGTAGCAGAGTGGGCTTAGACCTGCGGAAATCCACCACCATCTCCTTGGTCTTTGAAGTGTTGAGTTGGAGATGATTGAGTTTGCACCATTGCACAAAGTCCTCCACCAGGCTCCCACTACGTATAGACCTCAGAAGTTCGCCTACAAAAAAAGATGCCATCTTTGAGATCCGGTATCTTGCGATTTTTCACAACATGGGGGTTGGCACGTGTTAAAGTCTCACAGGGACAAAGAAGTCTGAAATGCAGACGTTCTGCTCAACACACTTTTGTTGCTCTGCATTCGAGTGGTATCTTCGGTACATTAAGACAGAAAACTTGATTTTTGCTACCCCAGAGCTAACTTGCAATGCAACTTACCCTCAATGAACACCTGGATCTCCATATATGGGCAAAGATGGAAGCTTTGGTTCTTTATTGTATGCAAACTTCAGAGGTCTATTTACATTACAGGAAGGGGCAGGATATATGTAAACACTAGACAACTCTCACAAGCTCCCATCTTTACACATATTATGGGTTTGGTGGCCACTTTGTGTAGTGTCCTGTGTGTGCTGTGTTTGCCTGGTTCCCCATGTGCTTTGTGTTACCTGCCTGTCACCTGTCCTTGTCTTCGCCCCATCTCCTTATTTGGTCTGTGCTTCCTGTCTTCTTAGTTTTCCCTCCATTTCTGCTTCCACACCTGTTCCCCGTTATTGTCTCGTTGGTTTCGTCCAGTCTTCTGTCTTTCTGTTAATTGGTCTGTGTATTTCTACCCTCCTGTTTCTCTGTTCCTTGTCGGATTATCTCTCTGTTCATCCTGTCGTAGTCCTGTCCGTTGGTGAGTTTTGGCCGTCAATAAAGTGTGGTTTTTAAAATTCTGCCTGGAGGTAGGGATGGGCAAAGCGAGGCTTTATGAAACACTGAAACGTTCGAAGCAATTGTGCCGAATTGTTCCGAAGCTTTGAAACAATTCCAACACCTCAGACCTGTTTAGGGTGAAACAAATCTGTCAAATGCTTCATATTGGAGATGTAGTCTTTAAAGTTCGTGGCTCGCTGTGTTACCTGTGTTCAGTCTTTGTCAAAAGCTAAGCAGCATGCCCTTGGTCAATTACTGGATGGGAGACCACATGAAGTCACAATAAAGAGGATCTTATTGCTGCCACTATGTGTTCTCTAAATCACTTTCTTCTAGGGATGTCCGATATTGGCTTTTTTGCCGATATCCGATATGCCGATATTGTCCAACTCTCAAATTTCGATTCCGATATCAGCCGATACCGATGTCGATATGTGGGTTATTTTTCCTCAAAACTAATTTAGGTAACATCACGTATCTCCTGTTGTGGAATTAACACAACATGCTTAATGTTATTGTGATGCCCCACTGGATGCATTTTTGAATGCAACAAGGCTTTCCAAATGTTAACATTGTCTGTGCAAAATAAGAAAAATACTTCAACTTAATTTAGGGGAAAAGTGCCATGTTTATTTATTTTTTTTAAATTCTCAAACAACAGTTTGGATTACACTCTCCCTGAGAATCTTGACAATGCCCACAACAAATAGGGCAAATTTGACTTCTTCACAAATGATAAAACATTGTACCTGAACAACTATGTGCAACATAGCAAAATGTAAAGCCAACTAAAATAACAGGCATAGTGTATGACAGGCTACCCTTTTTCTGTGTTAAATGAGCCTGCATTTGTAGGATGCTTCATGAACTGTTTCTTTAACTAAAACTCAATCACCTTAATTGAATGAATGCACAAATATGAGTCAATTACAATGTGGCAACTATACTGCACAATTTTGAAAACATTTGTTTGAGCTACAAAAAATACTTCAGGCTTGAGGTGAAGTACAAAAAATGAAACATTTAAGGTGTACAAATCTAAGCAGCCTGTGTCCCTAGCCCATTACTTGGGCTAATGCAATCATTTAAATTATAAACTGGGCTCAATCAGCACTGCTCTACATTAGCAACAACAAAGAGATGCAACATTAAGGTAGTGTGCAATAAGAACAAGGAAGGCACAAAGTTTCAATCCAGACCTTCCAGAGTGGTAAACAAAGTCCTCCTTTAGTATTAGTCCAATGAACGGGGCTAAAAAACTGACTGGCCTTCATAACGGGCCATACCCACAATCAGGCTTAGAATTTCACCATTTTAGGGGCAAGGCCACTTGGCCTTCAGTTGGGCATATTTGGTGGGGGCCACATGTCAGGGCACCAAGGCCAAAGTTAACTATACAGTAGTAGGCTATAAACATGATCAAAGTTGTATTCACTGTAGTAGACCTGCATCACTGTATAAAACATTACAAAAACATAAAACATGACACATTACATATAACTGTAAATCATCTGACCATCTAATATTTTCAGATATCTAGGCTATATTTAACATTTATTTTATATTTGGCCTGGTAGCATCATCACCTGGTATGGGAACTCCACAGTTAGAGATTGTAGTACTCTGCAGAGAGTAGTGCGCTCAGCTGAACGTACTATAAGAACTCAACTCCCTGCTCTACAAGAAATCTATTCCAGAAGAGTACTCCTAAGAGCCCAAAAGATTCTGAAGGACTCTTCTCATCCTAACAATGGATTATTCCTACCGCTGAAATCAAGAAGACGCCTATGTAGTCACAAAGCCAGAACTGAGAGACTCAGGAGAAGTTTTTATCCCCAGGCCATCCGAACTCTGAACTCACACTATACTGACTTTGCACACATTCACTCCTCAGCACTCTCAAACATTTCCCAACTCTGAACTCACACTATACTGACTTTGCACTCATCCACTCCTCAGCACTCATGACCCCCCACACACACACTCACCTACATGACTTTTAGCACTTTTACATCCCTCTCCCTATGCTGCAGACCTTTTATTTATTTTCTTATTCATCACACGTCAAAACACACACACACACATATCTGACTTTCTCCAACTTTTGCACATCTCTATAGAACTTTTTATTTATTATTTTTGATTTCTCCTCCATCTATCTACCCATGTCCTTGATTGCCTAGCCTTTTTGTCCCCCCCCCCCCCACCCCCATCCCCAACACACACACAAAAAAAAAACACACACTCTTACATCATCACTGTCATCACCTCACATACATACAGCACACTGCTTGCTACAGTAAGCCTCCTCTACATACTTGCTGCACACTGCCCCCCCCCCCCCCCTACATACACAGCACATTGTCTTCAGGATCTTCTCCAACACACATCCTCTACTTACTTACAGCATACTGCCCCCACCTACCCACACACACACTATACACACACACACACACAGTCACTGCTTCACTCCCCTCCCGCCCACACACATCTTCACTGTCATCACTCACATACATCATACTTGCAGTACACTGCCCCCCCCTCTCCCCTACATACACAGCACATTATTTCATCAGGAAGCTTCTCCAACACACATCCCCAACATACTTACAGCACACTGCCCCCCCCCCCCTACATACACAGCACATTGTCTTCAGGATCTTCTCCAACACACATCCTCTACATACTTACAGCATACTGCCCCCACCTACCCACACACACACTACACACACACACACAGTCACTGCTCCACTCCCCTCCCGCCCACACACACATCTTCACTGTCATCACTCACATACATCATACTTGCAGTACACTGCCCCCCCCCCCTCTCCCCTACATACACAGCACATTATTTCATCAGGAAGCTTCTCCAACACACATCCCCAACATACTTACAGCACACTGCCCCCGCCCCCCAATACACAGCACATTGTCTCATGAGGAAGCTTCTCCAACACACATATTGGACACTGCCCTCTCCCCACATACACAGCACACTATCCCATCTCCCTTGTCATCCCCCCAACACACACACCAAGACCCTTGGCAGTTGGGTTAGCCCCTTGAGCCGTGGATATGCCAAAGGTTTCTTCCTTGGTAAGGGAGTTTTTCCTTGCCCCTGTTGCTCTTGGGTGCTCCTTGTTGGTGCCCCCCCCCCCCCCCCCCCCAATCGCAATCCTCCCCCACCTTTCTTATGCAGCCCTTGCCACTTAATCTACTAAACCCCTCTTCTACTGCACTTTTTACCCCCCCCCCCCCCCCCCCATAAATGCACAAATAGGCTGACACCATACTTAATTTCACTGCATTTCTTACTTCCAGTAACTATATGCATGTGACAATAAACTTCCTTGTATAAACTTCCTTGTTATGAAATCATGTATTGAACAATTTAAGCACAGCTCAGCTTTAAGAAACTCAAATAGCCTAGATGCATGCTTAGCATTTTGTGATCATGAAGGCTACTTTCACAAACTCTTATAGTCAGCTGTCCTCTGATTTACCGATATCTAGGCGACATTTGTAATTATGACCGCCGCGCAGCGAAGCAGATTTTTTTTTTTTTTTTTTTTTTTCCGCATGTCCAAATTTCTGTCAATGATTCCCGGGACACTGAAAGACCGGGGTAGACGAAACTTGGTGGGCATGTAACCCCATATGGATAGCATGGAACCATCGTTTTTCGTTTTGATCTGTAGCCCCCCCGCTGGACTGCACCCCCCGAAAGGAGGGTAGGGCAGACACAGTTTTCTGTGAATATCTCGAGAACTGTAAGGTTTAGGAGGACCATTTTTTTTTGTATGTTGATCTCAAGGGGCCATGTCAACCCATTCCATAACCACTCATTTCATGTATAGCGCCACCTAGTTAAACACAAAAAAGTAAAAATGAGGTGTTGTAATCGCAGGTATCTGTGACCTAACATAGTGAAAACTGCACGAAATTGGAAGTGTAGGATCATTATGACACCCTCTGAATGCACGCCAAGTTTCGTGGAATTCCGTTCATGGGGGGCCACACAATAAATTAATTTATGTTACTATACACTAGGGGTGTAACGGTACACAGAAGTCACGGTTCGGTTCATACCTCGGTTCGGACATCACGGTTCGTTACGAGTTCGGTACAGTGGAGGGAAAAGCAAAACAAAAATGCAGAAAGCATTTTTTTTTGTACATGTCTCAGGCTGTACCACCTAGTGTCATACAGTCTCTTCCCTGAGCTATCTGCAACAGCCTGAAGTGTGTAAGATGTAGGCTAAACAGTACAATAAGTACAATAAGTACCCAGACTCCATCTGTAACTTGTAAACAAAATAAGACAATCAGCTCTAAAACTGAAAATAGGCCTACAGCATCTCTTATTTCTGAAAGTGCAAATTACATAGAAAAATGATTTTTAAAAATCCACTTAAGCAAGACCTTCAACATCTGTGTTTAGTTGTATATGGAAGGGTCTACAATTTGCCTCAATATTTTTTTTATTGTGTGTAAAGTAATAATCTAGCCTACTAACTGTGAAAATATCACACTATTTTGCCTTTTTTTAAAAAACGAAATTGCTCCTTTCATTTCATAAACAGACTACAACTAGAAGTCACGTGACTTTGCCCTTTGACGTTAACTCACCGTAGCATGGTTTGTTTATTAGCCTGGTTAGCGTTGTCACTTTATTTTACTGTCTATGCACTTAACACTACCAGAACCTCATGTGAGAAGTTACAAGTTACCCCAACATAAAGGTAATTACCACGCGATTTACATAGCTTTCTGTCATTACGAAATCATTTAATTTAAGCCATAGGTTTTGGCCCTATTTGTATGTGTATCCAAAGGCTGCTGAAGCGCAGGGGAAGTTTTTTCCCCTCGTTTCAGTGATTGGTAGCCTACATCATCTGGGTGATGGCTTCGAATATGTGTAGCATTTTTTCCACTCACATAACCAACAACTGCTGAACAACGCCGACACACAGTTTCATCTTATCCACCACTCTTTCGTCTGTACTAACGTTACTGTAACTGAAGTTCTTAAACTTGCGATCTTAAAGAGACCAGCGGATCCTCTAACTCTTGTGGGTCTAACCTTAGTGCTGCTAATGACTGACGGACTCGACCGACGACCTGACAAAAAAAACATAGGCGCCAATCAGAGCTTCAGAGCTAAGGCGAGGCTACAGATTAGCGTTAGGTGTCGCTAAAGAACTCCCGTAACTCTCGCTACTTAACAGTAATTGCGCATGACATTAATTAATCCACACACGAGTTGTATGTATTTTTATACCGTGTATTCTCCGTGTAAATTCATGCACCGAACCGTGACGCCCGTACCGTTTCGGTTCAATACGAATACATGAACCGTTACACCCCTACTATACACCAACTGGCCTGTAGGTGGCCGGAGACAGTTTTCTGTGAATATCTCGAGAACCGTAGGGCCTAGGAGGTCCACCTTTTTTTTGTATGTTGATCTCAAGGGGCCATGTCAACCCATCCCATTACCACTTATTTCATGTATAGCGCCACCTAGTTAAAAATTAAAAAGCAAAAAATTAGGTGTTTTCATCACAATATCTCTGGCTGACATGGTCAAAACTGCACGAAATTGAAAGTGTAGGATCATTATGACACCCTCCGAATGCATGCCAAGTTTTGTGTACTTTCGTTCATGGGGGGCCTTACAATAAAACAATTTATGTGTACATTTAGTGACGTACACCAACAAGGATTCCCGGGACACTGAAAGACCGGGGTACACAAAACTTGGTGGGCATGTACCCCCACATGGATAGCATGGAACTGTCATTTTTCGTTTTGATCTGTAGCCCCCCCGCTGGACTGGACCCCCCGAAAGGAGGGTAGGCCAGACACAGTTCTCTGTGAATATCTTGAGAACTGTAGGGCCTAGGATGACCATTTTTTCCGTATATTTGCCTCCAGGGGTCATGTTAACCCAGTTCATGTGCACACATGTGCACAAACAGATACACACACACACACACATTCACAGTAATCATGACACATACACACACAGTAGACATATGTACGCTTCCATGCACAGGCACATACGCAGGCACGCACACACACACACACACACACACACACACACCCACACACATAACATAAACATAACACAAACAATCAAGAATTTCTCATAATTATGAACAGGCAAGATGGAGGTGGGGTTGTATAAAATGAATTTTACATGTGAAATCTATGAACTAATCATGTTTTGGTACTTGTTGTCTAGCAGATACCAGTGAGAATTGAGTGTGGATAATGCAATTTAGTGAGACAGTTAGAATCATATAGGCCTTTCAGCGTGATTTCTTTTTGTGGAAAAAATGTGCTGGACTGGGCGGCGGTCATATTTTGTACCGCTCTGCGGTACATCTAGTATTTGTTTTGTATTTGGCCCGTTATGAAATAATATGGAACAATTTAAACACAGTGTAAAACTTAAATCCCAAATTTGGAGACATCCATGTATGTTGAAATTTACTGCAAATTCAAAACGGGATTAGTCTGGAACGGCTAACTGTACAGGGGACTGCTTTACACCTTTCTGTTCGGTAAGGTCTGCTATTTATTCTGATATATGGTTTGTCATATGTTAAACGAAGGGTTCGGAAGTATTCCACCGAGATGAATGGGTAGGGAGATGGACGCAAAACCTTCGGTAGAATTTATGATTAAATTGAATGATATTATTTACTCTTCTCGCGAACCGTTCACCACAGCAATTAGCGGCTAACATCGTTTAAAAGCTGAGAAAAAGCTCTTTCATGTGATACTTGTGATGTCTGTGTGATGAGTAGGATGGGTTAATTTGGACGCACTTTCTTTCTTGCGCTGTCACTTTCTCCACTGCGTAATTTGGCCATAGGCCATAGGCTAAATATATATCGCTATTAGTAGGACGCAAAGCAGAATATTTAGAGAAGGGGGCACCAAGGCCACCGTGGCCTGTAAACCTCTGATTTTCAAAGGGGCGTCACGGCCAACGCAAGGGGCTAGCTACTACGGCCACGAGCAAGTTTGTTACTGCAGCCATCCACGCTTGTTTGTATGCTTCAATACGCAGATTGATGAGGTCATCATCTGTGCGCCGGCGGTAAACGCTTCAGGAGCGCATAGGCACTATTTGGGTGTAACGCAAGCATTATTTTATCGGTTTTAAGGCAAAAAAAATCCGATAACGATATTAACAGATATTACATTTTTATGCTAAAATCGGGCCGATAATATCGGTTGGCCGATATTATCGGACATCTCTACTTTCTTCTTATAAAAACTCTTGATTTTTGACCATTCTGAGAGTTTAGTTGAAACTGTGTGGTTAATGGTGAAGTAAGAAAACATAAACAGATACGATCTGAAACAATACCTTACAAATCAAACGGGGATCGAACCACATTTGAGCAGTCTGGGCTACCGTGCAAAAAACACCCTCACTAACCACTACACCATCATGGTTATTGCTTAAGAGAAAGCTACACTGTTAATTGAACGCGCGGGCACGCCTGCCGACACCGGTGAAATGCACCGAAGGTTCACTTAACTTTGGTCACATGACATGGGGATTTTGAACGATGTTTCGAAGCAGTGGTCACATGATATGGCTGTTTTGAACCACGTTTCGAAGCAGTGTTTCGAAACACTTGTGCTTCGAAGCCTCGACACTGATTGACTTCACTGATGAATGGTAACTATAACAACGATAGTAGGACGACGGTTGAGCCTGGAGGCAGGCTTCGCAACAATGGATTCAACTGTAAACAGCTGAAAAAACGATTTTAGCTCTAAAACTCATTTAGTATTAATAATTGATTTCATATTTATTTATTTTGTAAGTGACCATGGTATAAACGTGATAACGCCTCCGGGTCGTCCATTTATTTCTAATAATGGACACCTCGTCGGGCATTATCCCTTACATAACAGGACACCTCTGGCCATTATCCCTTACTTATTATGACCGCCGCTAGAGAAGCGGTTATATAGGGATTGTCAACGTTTTGTTTTTTCCCCCCCCCGTCATCTACTTCCTGATTTTTTGGTCAACGATACCCGGGACACCGAAACACCGGGGCACATGAAATTTGGTGGGTATGTAGCCCCACTAGACTTTTACGGAAAATTTAGTTTGGTCCCCGGGGGCCACTCCACCCCCAAGCCCCCCCCCCCCGCGCTGGGCCCCCCGAACCCCAAAAAATGCAGTTTTTCATAAATAACTACCAGAACCGTGGCACCGAGGAAGAAGATTTTTTTTATGGTATGTTGGTCTCAAGGGCCCACATCAACCTACCCATAATCACTCATTTGTGATTTGCACCCCCCTGGTAAAAAATGTAATCGCCCCTCTCTTCAGTTAACCCATTTCACCCCATCGGTCACAATTGTGACCGAAAAAAAAAAATGTACTCATAAGCCTCTAAAACTGTAACTGGGGAATATCCCAATACTCTTTCAGTAAATATTGAAACAATAGAGTGTTTCAATGAAATGTGTGCAGTGTCAAATGTTTTGAGTAAATTGTCACATGACCAGAGCTGTTTACTTCCTGGTTGCACCTTGAGAAGAGGATGATGGCCTCACAGCTCCCAAATAAAAGGTTTTTAAAGTATGTTAAAATAAACATATAGGACAAATATTTTTGAACACATGGTCTTTAAGGTGTCTAGTTATGATATACAGTATACATTTATAATTATTCAAATGTCTTTGGTGTGTTTGCAGAATGAGTAAACATGTTAACGGTCACAATAGTGACCGGTGGGATAGAATGTTGTATCTAGATGCACACATACTTCTACACCTACAAACACACACACATACACATACTCATACATACACGCATACAGAGACATACACACACACACATACACACACTCACACACAGATACACACACACATACATACTCACACACACATACACACAGATATACACACTCACACACGCAGACATACACTCACACACATATTCACACACACAGACACACACACTCACACACACACACACACATATTCTCACACATGCACACACACACACACACACATACACATATTCACACACACAGACATACACACACACCACATACACACTCACACAAATATACACACTCACACACACACAAATACACACATACAAACAAACACACAGAGATATACACACTCAGACATACACACTCACACACACACAGACATACACACTCACACACACAGATATACACACTCACACACACAGATACACACTCACACACACAAATACACACACACACACACAGATATACACTCACACACACAGGTATACACACTCAGACACACACACAGACATACACACTCTCACACACACAGACACAAACACACACACACACACACACAATATGCACACTAACTCTCACACCCCATGCAGATACACACACACAGACCATATACACTAACTCTCACAACTACATGCAGACACACACACACACACAGACATACACATTCAGGGTTCTATTTTAACGAGCCGAAGCTCCTGGTAAATAAACAATGTTTACATATTTTTCATATTTATTATTACCATTGGTCTCAGTGTTCATATCAGTTTGAAAAGTCCTGTCAGAATACCTTTATTTTAACAAAAAAGCAATTTGAGCAACCTTTAATTGAGTATACGCATATTATCCCACCCGGTAATAAAACTCACTTTTTCATCTACTTTTCAAAATTTTTAAAAAACATAATAATTATTGATTACTTCAAAGGGTTGCTAATAACACATGATTTGCATATTTGCATGTCTGGGAAAAATGTGGGCTTAAATGGGTTAAGATGTCCAGAACTGCACCAAATTGTATGTGTATGATTACACTTTCTCCCCATTCTCTGGGGATATGCCAAGTTTCGTAGAATTTCATCCATGGGGGGGTCTAAAAAATGAAGTTATGTGTACATTTAGTAACTGTACACTCATTGGCCTGTAGATGCACACACATACACACGCACACACACACAGGCACGCACATACTATCGGTATCGGCAATTAGAACGGCCGATACATAATTACAAATTCAGTATGATTAAAGGAAAACCAAATATTCATCATCATTTGGCTGCATTTCCAGTATTGGCGTTACGTAGTCGTTTGTCCACCAGATGGCGCATCGTTGCAGTGAGACGTAATTTTGTTGGAAGTTAATCTAAAGTGGGTTGGAAAGACGCCTACAAGGACAACACTGTAGTTTACCGCAGAGAACGTCTAATAAGGGTAGGATGATTTTCACATGAAATGTAATTCCCATTTCTCCTTGGAGCCAACATAAATCTGAGGATGTTTATCGGACATGCTTGGTTTTTACTGCAGGTACGTTAATCTTATAATATCAATAAGGACCTAGGTAATGTTACCATTAGCGTTGGTTGAGTGATGGAGGCCAATTTGATTGATTGCATTTGTAGAAAACTAGAAATGCGGATATACCAAGCAAATTGATAGCAGCACTGTAATTGTATCTTTCGACTGTCATTTGTTGCACGTGCTACAAAAATCATTCTGTGCAATGGAAGATTTACCAACGTTACTGATACAGTTTTGCCTATACATGCGTGAGACTAAGACGCCTGTTTATTTCGTTTTAAGTGCGTGCAGGGTGTGTGAGAGGGGAATCGATGTGCTTTGATTCCAGCTTGGTAGTTGTAGTCTGTGAAATTAAAAAGCACGTGTGTGTGAAGTATCCAAACAATGACACCTTCATTTCATTATGGTTGCTTTAGCAACACACCTTAAGCTACTGTGTAGTGGGTCCCATTTAGAAGTGGCTACTTCATTCGCGCTTTCCTTAACTCGTGGAGCTGCATGAATTTTATTACAACTTTTCGCCACAATATGGCAGTTTAAGTCCGCTTGATACTGTAAGGCGTAAGCCATTGGTTTCCAAAGGAGATTTTATTTGTGTCGCCAGCATAGCCTATTGACAATTTATGTTGTAAATAGGCCTACCTTATAAGCCTACCTGTTGCTTAGGGAAGCTAACAGCTTTCTATTAGGATCTAGTTTGTTAGTTACAGTTTTGTCATAACTCCCTGATGCATTTTTGCATTTAGAATAGCCAGAGCGTGGATATCTCAATCGGAAAATTAAACAATATCGGGTGCCATGGACTAGGCTGGGTGAACCCAGCCTGATCTGCCCGCTATTTATTATGACCGCCGCGCAGCGAAGCGGCGGTCATATAGGTTTAGTCAGATTTTTTTTTTTTTTGATTTTTTTTTTCTTTTTCGCATGCCCAAATTTCTGTCAATGATTCCCGGGACACTGAAAGACCGGGGTACACGAAACTTGGTGGGCATGTAACCCCACATGGATAGCATGGAACCATCGTTTTTCGTTTTGATCTGTAGCCGCTGGACTGGACCCCCCCGAAAGGAGGGTAGGGCAGACACAGTTTTCTGTGAATATCTCGAAAACCGTAGGGTTTAGGAGGACCATTTTTTTTTGTATGTTGATCTCAAGGGGCCATGTCAACCCATTCCATAACCACTCATTTTATGTATAGCGCCACCTAGTTAAACACAAAAAAGTAAAAATGAGGTGTTGTAATTGAAGGTATCTGTGACCTAACAAAGTCAAAACTGTACAAAATTGGAAGTGTAGGATCATTATGACACCCTCTGTATGCACGCCAAGTTTCGTGGAATTCCGTTCATGGGGGGGTACACAATAAATTAATTTATGTTACTATACACCAACTGGCCTGTAGGTGGCCGGAGACAGTTTTCTGTGAATATCTCGATAACCGTAGGGCCTAGGAGGTCCACCTTTTTTATGTATGTTGGTCTTAAGGGGGCATGCCAACCCATCCCATTACCACTTATTTCATGTATAGCGCCACCTAGTTAAAAATTAAAAAGCAAAAAATTAGGTGTTTTCATCACAATATCTCTGGCTGACAAGGTCAAAACGGCACGAAATTAAAAGTGTAGGATCATTATGACATCCTCCGAATGCATGCCAAGTTTTGTGTACTTTCGTTCATGGGGGGCCTTACAATAAAATAATTTATGTGTACATTTAGTGACGTACACCAACAAGGATTCCCGGGACACTGAAAGACCGGGGTACACAAAACTTGGTGGGCATGTACCCCCACATGGATAGCATGGAACCGTAATTTTTCGTTTTGATCTGTAGCCCCCCCGCTGGACTGGACCCCCCGAAAGGAGGGTAGGGCAGACACAGTTCTCTGTGAATATCTTGAGAACTGTAGGGCCTAGGATGACCATTTTTTTCCGTATGTTTGCCTCCAGGGGTCATGTTAACCCATTTCATGTGCACACATGTGCACAAACAGATACACACACACACACACACATACATTCACAGTAATCATACGTATGACACATACTCACACACTAGACATATGTACGCTTGCATGCACAGGCACATACGCAGGCACACACACAAGCACGCACACACACACACACACACACACACACACACACACACACGCATAACATAAACATGTACATGCACACATGCACACAATTCAAGAATTTCTCAGAATTATGAACAGGCAAGATGGAGGTGGGGTTGTATAAAATTAATTTTACATGTGAAATCTATGAACTAATCATGTTTTGGTACTTGTTGTCTAGCAGATATCAGTGAGAATTGAGTGTGGATAATGCAATTTAGTGAGACAGTTAGAATCATATAGGCCTTTCAGCGTGATTTCTTTTTGTGGAAAAAATGTGCTGGACTGGGCGGCGGTCATATTTTGTACCGCTCTGCGGTACATCTAGTTAATAATGTATTTAACGGTGTTATTTAAATATATATATATATATATATATATATATATATATATATATATATATATATATATATATATATATATATATATATATATATATATATATAATGGTGTTATTTAAACGTCCCGCTCGTCAACTACACTGTTCTGCTGGTGATTTTGCCGTCCGTCATGGCGTCGTCACGTGGTCATGGTCACGTGTTTGCAAGGGGTGAATATACACTACTGAACTGAGCTGAATGCTACCTCTGACTAAGAATACATTACTTTGCACTTGTATAGTCTTTTATTTTGGAATCTTAAGAGCAATAAACATAATGTTAAGGAATTCATGTTTTTTTCATTCAGATATGTAAATCAACATGTATAAGTTGTTATTAGTCAATTAATGGGGAGATAATCGAATCGGACTGAAAAAATGAATCGTTAGATTAATCGATGCATCGAAAAAATAATCGCTAGATTAATCGTTTAAAAAATAATCGTTTATCCCAGCCCTATTTGTGTCTGCTTTTTATGTTGTACCTGTTGTGTAGTCTTGCTTGTGTGTGTTACATGTTTGGTGGGGCCAAAGACGAATTTCCACAGTAGTGGACAATAAAGACCTCTTATCTAATCTTTTCCCATATAGCTGGGAAGGAATATGTGAAAAATCATAAAGATTGGGCACTTCTGGATAAGTTTTTGATTTTTGGCAGGGTGTTAGGTAGAGGCCTTAGGTTTTCAAAAATCCATGGATAGAAGTTGGGGTGGCCCCCCTAGTGGCAGTTATCCATAAAATCCAAAATGGCCCCCGCCAGAAAAAAAAAGGTTATATCTCAGCTTCATTTAGTCTTAAATTGTTGTATAATGTATTTTCTCTACTTTGTTTGATACAAGGAATCCAATTTTGATATATTCTTCTTATTTTAAGTCCATTTCCATGTTAAATCTAGTATCATAGTCATATTTAGCTCATAAATGGATTAACTAAGAGCGAGGATACAGTTTCAAAGAGACATCAGGGACTGTAACATTCTATGCTTTACAGAGACATGGTTAACTGAACTTGTACCGGACTGTGCCATCACTTCGGTGGAGTTTTTCTCTGCTGCTCGCTCTGACAGGACTGAAGAATCTGGAAAATCGAAAGGTGACTGTGTTTGCATCATGACGATGACGATCAATGAGTTTACGGAAGTATCATTGAGTTACATCAATATGCTAACTGATTCCATCATCCCAACTGTAAAGATCCGAAGCTTCCCTAACCAGAAGCCATGGGTGGATAGAGAAGTGAGAACGGCATTAAAGACACGCACAATCATTTATAATGCTGGGCTTATTTCAGGGGATATGACGGATTACAAAGCAGCATCTTATAGGATATGGAATGGGAATTATGTGAGGATGCTGTTCATTGACTTTAGTTCAGCATTCAACACGATAGTACCTCTCACCTTGGTCACAAAGATGAAGGCCTTAGGACTGAACACCACCCTGTGTCACTGGATATTTGACTTTCTCACCAACCGTTCACAAGTGGTTAGAGTGGGGGTCTGACATCTGACACATTAACCATCAGCACTGGTGCTCCCCAAGGCTGTGTTTTGAGTCCACTGCTGTACAACATCTACACACATGACTGCAAAGCCAACAGTAGTCATACCTCCATCATCAAGTTTGCAGATGACACAGTAATCTTGGGCCTGATTAGTAATAACAATGAACAGCTCTACTTGGATCAGGTTGATGAGGTGGCACAGTGGTGTCAATCTAACAGCTTGACAACTGAATGTCAATAAAACCAAGGAAATGGTAGTGGATTACAGAAGGCAGCAGCAGAACTACAGTTACACCCCACTAATGATCAGCGGGCAACTTGTAGAGAGAGTCACAAGTTTTAAATACCTTGGTGTCCACATTACTGAAGACTTAACATGGACTGTTAACACTCAATATGTTCTGAAGAAGTCCAGACAACGACTACTTCCTTCGTCAGCTAAGGAAATTCAAAGTTTCTACATCCATCATGAAGGCCTTCTACACTTCAGCGGTTGAGAGTGTTCTAACTGGTAGCATCATCACCTGGTATGGGAACTCCACAGTTAGAGATTGTAGTACTCTGCAGAGAGTAGTGCGCTCAGCTGAACGTACTATAAGAACTCAACTCCCTGCTCTACAAGATATCTATTCCAGAAGAGTACTCCTAAGAGCCCAAAAGATCCTGAAGGACTCTTCTCATCCTAACAATGGATTATTCCTACCGCTGAAATCAAGAAGACGCCTATGTAGTCACAAAGCCAGAACTGAGAGACTCAGGAGAAGTTTTTATCCCCAGGCCATCCGAACTCTGAACTCACACTATACTGACTTTGCACACATTCATTCCTCAGCACTCTCAAACATTTCCCAACTCTGAACTCACACTATACTGACTTTGCACTCATTCACTCCTCAGCACTCATGACCCCCCCCCCCCCCCCCCACACACACACACACACACACACCTACATGACTTTTAGCACTTTTACATCCCTCTCCCTATGCTACAGACCTTTTATTTATTGTCTTATTTCATCACATGTCAAAACACACACACACACACACATCTGACTTTCTCCAACTTTTGCACATCTCCATATCCTTATTATTTTTGATTTCTCCTCCATCTATCTACCCATGTCCTTGATTGCCTAGCCTTTCTGCCACCCACCACACCCCACCCCCATCACACACACACAAAAAACACACACACTTATATCATCACTGTCATCACCACACATACATACAGCACACTGCTTGCTACAGTAAGCCTCCTCTACATACTTGCTGCACACTGCCCCCCCCCCCTCCCTACATACACAGCGCATTGTCTTCAGGATCTTCTCCAACACACATCCTCTACATACTTACAGCACACTACCCCCACCTACCCACACACACACTGCACACACAGAAGCCCAGAAGTCACCGGCACCCTCATTCTGATCACCCAAGACCCAACCAGCCTCACACTGGAATCAGTGCACATGCAAGTTCTCAAACGCTGGACTGTACTCATGTATAGTAAGAACTGCGGTGTCGAGTGAGTCAATGAAACCCGGAAGCTTCTTTTCACTCATGGCCTCAAATCCCTGGATTCAATCCCCCCGACCCATCATGCCTTATTCCAGCATGGAAAGCGTGCCCTGCACACTGTAGCTTTTGTCTGGAAGCAGTCCCTCTCCAAAACTCCAGAGATTCCAGACCCCAGTGAGTGGGGTTGGGAATGGAATGACAAAACCAAAGTCTGGGTGCCATATTGGACAGATCTGGAAGATGCCAGCAAGTGATGCTCACTCCTCCTCAACTGTGGCTGTGTGGTTGCCTGTATGGGCAACTGTAAGTGCCACCAAGCTGGACTTTGCTGTACCACATTGTGCAAGTGTGAGGGAGGCTGTACTAATAGTAAAACCAAAAATCTTTGAATAAATACATGATGTTTGAGTATGAATTGTTTTTTTTTGTGTTATTTGACTAAAATGTAATATTGATCCTTAACATGGTAAAAAGCCTAATAACTTTTCACTGTGGCATAGTTCTGAAGTTGTGTTTATTTAAGGCCTGAACAATGGTCCTTTTGGTCACAACATGTGATCTTTGACACTATAGTGATAGTGACCTGTCCAATCAACAAAAAAAATAATACCTTGGAGGTAAAAATATGGGTCTAGGGACCTGAGTATTTCAATGTGACTTTTTCAGAGATATTGACAGTTTATGAGCTAAATATGACTATGATACTACATGGAAATGGACTTAAAATAAGAACATATCAAAATTGGATTCCTTGTATCAAACAAAGTAGAGAAAATACATTATACACCAATGTAAGACTAAAGGAAGCTGAGATATAACCTTTTCTCTTATTGGCGGGGGCCATTTTGGATTTTATGGATAACTGCCACTAGGGGGGGCACCCCAACAAAAAACAAGTGCCAATTTTTCATGAATTGCATCCTAGCTAATAGGTAAAAGGTGTGAGAGGTCTATTAGGTGCCACATTATGGATGGTCATAAAAAGTCATCCAAGTGGATTGGCTGATCCTCCTAAGATTGTCATTTCATCCAGCAATCCACATAGGCAACATAGTCCAGTCATGTTGATAGGAGGCTATTCAAACTCAATATTCAGTCAATGCACCAACATCAGGAGTACTTCTAGTAGGCCTATATCCACTAGATGTCAGCTCTTTCACTTTTCTTTTTAGCCAAGACAGCGGGCTAGGCTACATCCTCCGCCGCTCCGCTGGCGATTAAAAAAAAGAAACATATAACATGCAATATATTTCTATTGAGTCGTTTTGAACTGGATGTGTGCTTATATAATTTATTTGATATCGTATTTAATCTCAGCAAAAAACACCATAGCTTGGGGTCACATACGTTCGTTGACCGAGCTCTTCCGAAACGGCACGATATTATACGAATGGTCTGTCCTGTCGGACTGCTGGAGGCGGCCACAGCGCCATGTTGAACGAAATCTCCCTTAACAGTGGAAAGGGGCTCGTAAAATAACATTCGGGGAAAACGTTTCTGCTCAGTTTTCATAAAGGAAACCGTCAAGAATACCCTGGCAAAGGGAAACGAACTGGATCCTCGGGAACCCCGACCGGGGAGGGGGAACAGCCCCCTACCATCCGAAATGAAGATAAACCACAATAATCGCTAGCTTGCTAGCATTTGCTCGCTAAACTATAGCTAAGCTAGTTTTCAAGGCTTTTTCTATCCCATTTAGCCACCGGCAACCTGCTTGTACAAGAAAAGGCCCGGCATTGGCGTAACTCGCTAGCTAGTTTTTATGTGTATTATTTTTAAACTAGATAAGTAACTAGTTAGCTATTTATTACTGTATTTTTTTTTATTTTGTAACGATTTGCAATGAGTTTGCCGCCGAAAGCGGTACCGAAATCAGCCGCTGCTGTAGGAAGTGGACCTGGAACCGGGCCGTCTCCCTCGAGTCAGCTGCGGGCTACCCTGACCACCGTACCGCTTCCAGGGCCCCCGGTCGCTCAGCAGCCGCCTGCAGTACCACCGACGCAGTATCCTTCAGTGACAACACCTCCCCCTCTATTGAAAATGGAGAAGCTGTCTATTTCACTTTTTGGATACGAAATCAGAGGGATAACTCACAGGAATGAAGGGAAGTGTTGGATGTGTTTTGAGCTTACTGTTTGTTAGCCAGTGAGCGTTAGCTGCGGCGTTCTCTCTAATGCATCACATGTCTTTGATGTTGGCTAGCAGACTGTTGTGTGAACATTTAGACTTGGCGCATCATAAGGAGCTGTCATATTTGACTAAGTGATCATAATACCTATGTTTTAAGATGCCCGTCAGTTGTGGAGGGGAGCGTTGCTTAACTTGCCAGGTTAAGCCAGGATAGCCTCGATAAGTCTTGCTTCACAACACTGCACACAACTAGCTGCTACTGTAACGTTACTCTCTGTGTCAGCTCAACTAACATTTTCAATCTGGCCACAGTATTGCAATGTATCTTTGCTTTGGGGCAGTGGTAAAGAAAAAGATGCAGGCTTGCGCCTGGCAGTTTACTAGTCTACGTGGAGTCTGTCATTGAGGCATGATTAGCCGGCTGCCAATCATTGCGGTGAAAATCCACCTTGCTAAATATCCGCTAGCTATCCTGGGAGCTCACTAGCTACGTTGTTTCAGACAGGCATCATGTGCAAGCGAAAGTAGCGTTCGGTGAGCAAAGATACTTAATGCCTAATACTGTGATTCAACTCAACAAACGTGTAGGTTTAGCTTGGCGTTTTCTACATTTACATTTTTAAATAAACCAGTAACGTTAGTTTGTTCTTTTCGCCGGTATGGTTGAATGCTAGCTGCCATTAACGCAACATCCACCACCCCCACCCCCGTGTTAAAATAATGTTGTCCGGCTGCGACCCTGTCAACACACAACGCGTAAAGCTCTACATTTTAGGGCATGATGTGGCTGTAATGTTTCTACAGATTCGTCGCCAAATTGTACCTTGACACTTACAATTAAGTCAGTTCAGCACTCACGTTGCGATTGGCTCTGCAGTAATTAAGCTGTTATGCAATCAGTGGTCTTCAGTATTTTTCTATAACATATGCATTGAGAATGTGACATTAAGGTGTCTGTCTTAAACACTTTCATAGAAAATGTGCAATCATAGAAATGTGTTGATCCTACACCTATCTCTTGTGTTTAAGCCTCATCAAGTAGTTATTAGTTTAGATGCCTTAACGTGAAACCAGCTACTATCCTAAATCTCTTTTAATTATTCAGTAGGGTCTCACATAAACTGAACAGAGCTGATGCCATTACATTCAGGTAGAGAAGGTAGCTGGCATCTTGAACCTGTGATGCAAATGGCTCCCTTTTGAGACAGATAAATCCCTATCAGAGATCGATTTGCACAAAAGAATTTAACCTGACCTGCAACCTTTATTGCCAAGTTTCATGAGGCCATCCTTAAAAATATTTTCGTTTGCCGTAACCCGACCGACCCTGTCAATTTAGAACCGACCCAAATATTTATTTTTTTCCCCTTTTAGTCCGACCGACTTGCCGGTTGTAAACTTGCGTTAATACCGACCGATTGTTTTTTTACTCTAAACAACCAATACAAATGCAATAAAATAATATTTATTTTAGTAGGCCCAAGTATTGTGAATATAAATTGCCTACATGCAAACGTGGCTCACTTAAATAAAACCCTGTGGCGTCATCTCTACACCATTGGTTTTACGCATGTCACACTATGGCCTACGCTTCGTTTCATTCACACAAACTGATAACGCTTTTACTTGGCACGAAGTTCTGGAAGAACTGTGGCCAGAACTTTTCTCATCCCTTCTCCCCCCCCCCCTAGTCTAACGGTGACCGTGTCGGAGTATTGAAATTGGTTGTGGTCTATTTAGCATTTCTCAAAATATGGGTCCGCAACATGGAGACTGCTGTTCCGCGGAGTCGTGGAGTGAAATTTGGCCCGGTGCTTCATTTGATAATTTGCTGCGCAGTTGATCAAGAAACCGCGGATCGACGAAAAAATAAAACAAACGTTTCTGCTATCGATGTCATTAAACATGGAGCCCTACAATTAAGTGGTGGTATGAACATTCATTCAATGCGCGTCTGCGCGAGAGAAACTGAAACTAATCGATAACGTTGGTATCAAAGCTCCGCTTCAACCTGTTGGAAGGCTATTTATTTATTTAACGAAACTTAATAGAACGACGTTTTTTGGAACTTCCTTAGAAACAGAGCAGATCTGTATAATACACTGTATAGCATTGAGTATTGTATAGTCACATTTCAATATAACGTGGCCAAGAGTTATTGTAGCCTTCTTTCTGGGTACATGTAGATGAGCCCTATGACCCCAAAGTCTGCCATGACCGGGCCTCCGGTCAAAGAAGTTTGAGAAAGACTGGTCTATATAACCTGCATCAGAATGAGGTTTGCAATGGTGCGCCTGAAGGCACAGGTTGAAGACCCAGTCAGTTACGTCACAATATGCACATTTGTGTAAATTCATTCCTACGTAATCACCATGATCAAAATTGTACTTTTTTTTTACTTTGAATCTTGAAAAAAAAAAACATATTGACCTACCTACCGACCCATTTTTAATTTTTTTTGGCTGTTACTGCAAACAAAAATATTTTTAAGGATGGCCTGAGTGGGGAAAGCAGATTAGTGACATTCAGTGGCATTTGACTCAAGCAGCTTTGTAAGATGTTTACAATGATTTGGAAAGGATTCAAAAGCAATCTAGGATTGAGAAACAAGTATAGAGGAATATACATACTTGTCAAATATACAGGAATATTAGGGGGGAAATACTAAATTGTTTTCATAGTGAAAAGAAGTCGTTTGAAACTTGGAACTTGTATTGGAACTTGGAACTTGTATTGGAACTTGGAACTTGTATTGGAACTTGGAACTTTTATTTCAGACTCAGCGGAAAAGGGCGCGAGTAGTGAGTGCACCAGCTGTTTTATGGAAGGCAACGATCTGTCTGAGTTAGTTCCTGTGTATGTGCCTTTTCTCCTTGGCAACTGCAGGGGATTCCCCTTTAGTCTTACTGGTAATATTTGAGCACCTTAAAGCTTTCTGTTAACTGGCACTGAACTTGTGCTGCGTCTGTTTTCCGTTTTCCTGGGAAGCTCTGTACTTGTTAGAGGAAGTGAAATGTTGTCCCAAGTCATGTCAGTTTACCACTGACTCACCTGTGGCTCTAGATCAGTGTTTCTCAAAGTGTGGTCCGGGGACCACTGATGGTCCGCAAGCTATCCCAAGTGGTCCGCGAGCAGACGTGGTACAATATAATATAGATGAGTTGTTTGCATATTGAACCAACTTGTATGTAAATCCAAACAGTTCTGCAACACTGTCTGTAAGATATGCCAGTTTAAATCATATGAATCCTCTGACACAATAAGCAAAGTGCAAAGACAATAACCAAGTAGGCCTATTTTGTAGGCTAATATACTGTTGAAGTAGGTCTAATCTTTTTTTTTGGTCTGTGCGTTTAGTGGTCCTTCATCTGAAAAAGTTTGAGAAACACTGCTCTAGATGAATGATTTTAAAACACTGGATCTGGCAGAACTAATCCTTAACCATTGTATTCTTGGTTGGTGAGGAGGTTCAAATGATCTTATTAAGTGTCAGATGTACATGCTTAAACGTAATCATTGTTATAGCAGAGGCATTTATCCAAAGCCATTTACAGACCAGGTATATGATATTTGCATAATGTATGTATCTCTTCCAAGGAGTCAGACATTTGTTGGCACCTTGCTCTGTCAGTGGAGTTAGAACTGAGCAAGGTTATCAGGTATAATGTGAATGGTTCCCATCATGCACATCAGGAGCCCGTTAGGTAAAAAACACAAGTCACGAACCTTTGAAGAATTAGAATTGGGGGGAAATTACTACAGTCATTTCCTGTGTATTAGCCGCATTTTGTATAAACCGTAGGACAGTGTTTTATGTTAAAAAAATGAAACCATATTAATACCGTATTAACCTGTGTATTAACCTCATAGCTGAAAAAATGAATGTATAAGCTGCGGCTAATAGTTGGAAAATGACTATTTAGCCTTTGGCGTTTCTTAGGTGTGTGTTTCTCTTCAGTAGCTACTAGCTATGTGTGAGAAGGTTAGTTGAAGTGTACAGTGTGTTGGTTGGGAGTCTTGCCTTTTTTCTCTGCGTCAGTGGTGGGCTCCTCTGCATCCGGCAGTCTGTGTGTGTGTGCGAGACAAAAGGCTGGGCCTCTTTGCATGCAGGGCTGAGATTTGGGAGCGATTCTTTGTCGAATGCCATCTTTCAGTGGCCGGGGCCACCGCTGAAAGTTTCAGTTCAGATTTGGACTCCAAGACCGTGACCGATGTGGGAACATGAGGAAGTTGCTAGAAACATTCCAAGTTTGATACTCACACAAGTGTGTCTTTACATGTGATCATTCCATATCTATTCCAGTTAATTTCAATCTATTTGTTCTATTTATTTGGTAATGGAGGCAGTTGGATAATGTAAGCCTGTATTGTGCAGATAAATATATGGCAAAAGTGTGGAAGCTCTGTACACAATCAAGGATTGATAGCCTCCTCACCTGATCTTATCTAACTGCTTGGTGCTGCGTCATGCCGCAGCCTCTGTGTAGATAGAGATCATATTCTGATAGACACAGTGTGCTTGTATGGCCTAAGTATATCTGAACCATTAACCCATATACCTATCTTTGGCTCAGTCTTAAATGGCAGAGGGAGGAAGAGTGAGTGAGTGAGTGACCGAGTGAGGGTGAGTAAGAGAGAGATAGAGAGAGAGAGGTAGGGAGAGTCATAGCTCAGCAACCTGTGCTAAAAAGAATGCAAATCCCAAATCCAATAATCTCGGTTCTTATTTCTGGCCTCGGTCCAAGCTCAGCTGTGCCATACGCACTTACGTACGTTCATTCGTTCCTCCTTCTCCTCAGTTCACAGTGTTCCCCAGGAGTCAGGAATGCTAGTCCCGCAGGGAAGGAAGGGTTTCTGCTTTCTCCCTGCACAACAATGACCCGGTTGTGAAGGCTGGTCTGTCCTGAAGACTGAGGGGGTGGAGGACCAGGCGCACCCTCAATTGGAGATGGCAGAGGCATCTCCTGTTCCCCTCTGCCCTCTGTGGTGACAAGGAAAGTTAGCAGCCCAAAACCTTGTTTTTGGTTTACTTAATTTTTGTTGTTAATTATACCCTGTGGTATAAGGCCTCCATAGCATCATTTCTGGATGTACCAGTTTACACATAACACAATGTTTACCTAGTGCAGAATTGATGCTTAACAGATAAGCATCAGCCGTTGCCTATGTCATAAAAAATTTGGCCAATGGCCGATATAAGTCAACAAGGCCGATATCAACCAATGCTGATGTTGGGCCGATATATAGGTGTATACCTATGAACTAAATCCTGACTTAAAGGGGAATTGTAGAAGAATGATGCCCACTGCAGAAGCATTCATTTTTGGTGTACTGTGGCTGTAGCCAGTGCTGTGGTTTGGCCCAGTTTATATGTATTAATGGGAGCAGGCATGTCTTGACAACATTGTGAATTCCTGCCCATTCAGCACACACAGCTGCCTCCATCATTGCTGCAGCTTTGTGTGTGTGTGTGTATGTGAGACGGTGTGTGTGTGAGAGAGAGCGAGAGAGAGTGTGTGTGTAGGAGACTGGGGTGAGTGATGGAGTCAGAGAAAGGCCATGTGGAAAAAGTGGCGAAGAGAAAAGCCAAAGTTTCCACTTTTGAGGGTTGATGACTTAAGCACTCCAGTGCTCCTTGACCCCTCGGTGTTTATGCCTGTGTGCAGTGATTTCAGCATTTCCTTCTCCCGGTCTGTTTGCTTAGGTAGACAGCCTAATGCGGCAGCCACTGTTGTCTTTAAATGAACCGCAGAAGTACATTCCAATATTTGCTGTGAAGTGAAGTGAACCCCTAATGTTTGCCATTCTTGACACTGGGCACAGAAGTTTTTGCTGTTTCCTATGAGACCAGGAAACAAAGCTGGGTAGTGCCTGGCAGGCTTTGCTTTAGGGCAACATGTTCATGTCAGGTAGACTGATGATGTGTTACAGAAACAGGAACATTTCACTGTGCAACAATTTCCTCTAGACATTAACAGGTCCAGCTTGATAACAGGCATGCTGCACTATGTTCAGGAAATACAAGGTGAAACCCGGCAAGTGCTGATAATGTATTGATTCTCATATAGTGACAATCAACATGTTATGTTTCCATCCTCTCCATTCTGCTCTGGGTCAGTAGTAGTCTAGCAGTTATTTGGTGAGTAAGGGGGCTTTTAGGACTCATTTTCAAGTACTGCACATGGATTGGATCACCGGTGGAATACAATATTAGCTGACGGGGATGTTTTCAGAGTGTCGTTGAAGCTGAGGAAGGAAGGATCCTAGGGAATTGTTTTGTTTTGACATGACGTCATATGTTTAAAAAGATAGAAAAAAAATGTTGAATAATCCCCTGAAAAAACACTAATTTGAAGAGGGACTATTTCACTTTTATGCAACAGGGGAAAATAACATTAGTTTTGTAGTTATTTGTTACCCATATTGCCAACTACATCAAAGTTTCCTAGAAGTAGAAAAAGCAAACCAAATGCTTAGTGCATGTTGAGCGTGTTTGTGTAGGATGTCCTGTGTGTCTTCCTGTGTTCCCACCTTGTTGATTTTTGGCCTTAAATGACTCCCGCTCCAGAGTTTTCCTTAATGCGTTGCACCCTAGGATCCCAAGAGTACAGCCGCCGCTGGAAGACAGAATCTTCCCCACACAACCAGGAGTCACGGCTGTGTACAGCGTGAGTACTCCCCACATCTCATCCTTACCTTATACTCATGAACACACACATTCACACTAGCACATGCATTTACACACACACACACACACCATACAGGCACTCCCTCAAACTCTGACACTGAAAATCTGTCATAGTCTGTCTCTTTTTCTCTCTGCATTCTCTCTCTCTCACCCTATCTCTCTCTCTCTTTTTTTATCCTTTCTTCCTTTCTCTCTCTCTTTCACTACCTCTATATCCCATGCACGCAGACACACATTTGCTGGTCACTGACCAAGCCCTTTAGCTGTTGTAGGAGAGTGCACACTAAATCTCCACAGCTGTGATGGTTGAGAAGGGCACATTCGTTCGGCTCCATCTCTTGGACAGTAATACGAGAGAGCCAGAGCACTGCACTGAGCCCTGGGGAGCCCACAGCTGTGTCTCTCCCTCTCCCCCTCCCCTGTTGTCTCTCTCCCTCTCTCATCCCCCAGCCCAGCCTAGCCTACTGTAGCCTAGCCCAGCTGCAGTAGTGAAAGCAGCACTAGAGGACCTGAGCAGTCCAGGCTCCTCTGAGACCATGTTGTTGTGGAAGTTGAGAGGGAAGGGAACAGAGGGAGGCAGAGGGGGGGGGGGTGCTTGTATGTTTTGTTTTGTTTTGTTGTGGAGCGTTTCTCTTTTTATCCCCTTTCTTTCTTTGCTGAGCTGGTGTTTTCACACCCCAGTGGTGGTTTCCTGTGTTGTGTGGTCAGAATGCCTAGACCCCACACACACACACACACACACTCATATAAACACACACACACACACACACTCATATAAACACAAACACCCTGCCTACAGTCTTTGAGCCACAGGTCTGGTCCCTGTGATCTCTCGCCTTCCATGCCTCTGCGTTCCCACACTCCCCTGCACCCTATACCACCACCACCACCACCCCACCCCCTCCATCTCTCTCCTGGAAAGCTCCCGGGCTGGTGGATAAAGCTACGTAATCCAGCCTGCTAACACCACCCACCACACAAGTGGGTCACCCGCCCACGGCCACCTCCACCTGCAGGGCTGTGAGAAGCTGGATGTGAGAGATTCACTTCAGAGCAAAGCACAATCATGCACCCAAGCAGTCAGTGCAATCTCGGCCCGCACTGTTCACACATAAGCTTAACCATACTTCGTTATTTTTTTATTTTTTTATTATTATTATTTTTTAAACTTTGTTCTGTAAGATGGTTTGTTGGTACCTTGTTGGGACAGCTTGTTAATTGACAGTAGCAGACACCTGCTACAGGAGAACACAGTTTTTTTTTTTTAAAAAAGAGAAAAGTAAAGAGCTTCCTTTTAAAGGTGACCAGCAGTATCCCGTCATCTGGCTGCCTTTTGCTTCCAACCCTGCCAGCTATCCGCTCCACCGAGCCGAGAGGCACAGGTGTGGGCCTCCTGGTGGCCGAGAGCTGCACAGGGGTGGGGGTTGGGATGGGGGGGGCAGGTTAATCTGCTTATCATTTCTCCCTGCCTGCTTGTACAACCCTGGGCTGCAGCACCACCTCCAGCAGCAGCAGCAGTGGGGCCTCCCTGATTGGTGTGCAGCCTTTTTTGTGTTGTGCTTATTTAACGGCCGCTGCTGGGTTGAAACTTAAGAGGCGTGGCGCTGAATCTATGTGTAAGAGATGAAAAGGGGCAGAGTGGGAGAGGGCAGAGGGAGGTAGGGCAAGCGGGCGCGGGGGGGGGGGGGGGGTGGATGGAGGGGGGGGGGCAAAAGGGGGTAGGGGGAGCAGGGGTGCAAGAGCCACAGCACCACCGGATGGCTGTAGATACAGAGCGCAGAATTGTCTGTGGAGGGTGGATGGCTGGCTGGCAGCATGTGTAACTGAAGCAGAGGGCTGGCACTCTGCCCAGGAAAAAGGAATGAGAGGGAGAGGAAGGGAGGGGGAACCAGTGAGGCCTTGTCCTCATCCAGCCCCAGCCAGCAGCCAGGAGTAAGGTTCTCTCTCGTTTCCTTTCTTTCCTTCTATTTTTCTTTTTCTTTCTTTCCTTCTTTCTCTCTATTTCTCTCTCCCTCCCCCCTCTCTCTCTCTCTCTCTTTCTTTCTTTCTTTCACACACACAGTCACACACTCACTCCCTCTTCCCCACTGCTCCTCTCCTGTAATCCTAACTGTTCTGTCTCTGTGTAGAAAGGCAGAGTCAACGAGTTCATTTGCTACCTGCCACCAGCTATGTGTGTGAGTAAAAAGAGGCTGTGTGTGTGTGCGTGTGTGCATATGTGCGTGTGTACGTACAGATGTGTGATAGAAATGCTGATTGTGTGTGTCTGTGTTTTCAAGAATGTGTGCGAAGAATATGTGAGGGATCGAGAGAGAGAATGTGTGTGTGGTGGAGAACCTGTGTGTGTGTTTCTCCATGCAGTGGGATGGGCGAGGAGCTGCTGATCGCGCTCTCTGATCTTCTGTGTGTGTATGTGTTTCTTGTCTTACTTGGAATGATTTCAGATGTGTGCTGCCTGCTCTCTGGTCAGGTTCAGGCATCTCTAGATATGCTCGCTCAGCACTTTGTCTCTGTGGATTTGTTTATTTATTGAGTGAGTGAGTGGACCATGCCTCAGGGCTTCAGGGTGTTCTGATCCCAGCAAGGTGTTGTGTCTCAGGTCCAAAGGCCTTGGACTTTGAATATAGTGTATGTCTGTGTGTGCGCGTGCGCACAAGAGAGCGATGGTGCCTTCACACTAGAGCTTGAGTCGTTAGTTTGTATATTTCCTTGATGTGAAAGTTCCGAACATTGTGTCCAACAAGGGATCGTACCGGAGTCCTCCAGTAAATGGGGATCTGGGGAACGGCTTGTCTGAACTCCATTATGGTTCATATTTGGTTCTGATCTAAAACCATGAAGTCTGTGCCATTTATGACCACTGATGGATCCAAATAATCCCACTTAAAATAAAACACAGCTAAATTATTTATGAACTTTTCTGAAGAGCCAACAGTCTTATATAGTGAGGAGAGGAAAGCACTGTGGAGCAAGTGGCTGTAGCGTCAATACCACATTCTGGTCCAGGTATCCACGGGGACCCGGGCTCGAATCCGTCCTGCGGTCATTTCCCGATACCACCCCACCCCACCTCTCCCTCCCAATCACTTCCTGTCACTCTTCACTGTCCTATCTGATTAAAAGGCAAAAAAAGCCCCAGTAATTAAATATGGGGATCCAGAGGACAGCTAAAGTTTCCTGGTAAGTCATGCTTGAGGGTATGCATGTAATGCTCTGCAAGCTAAGCTACAGATTTGTAGCATTGCCAGCTCTCTCAGCAGTAACCTCCTTGTCCAAGCAGCTCACATCATTTATTACGGCTGAGCAAAAATGACCAAATGATCAAAATGATCAAGAAAAAAAAAAGGATGGCCTGCAGCTCTACTCTGCTTATTTGTATGATAACGACACATTACTTAGGTGTGTGACATAAGAAACGGTGGTAGTGTATAGGTTAAGGAGCTGGACTAGCGTGCAGTAGCCTGACAAGTTGTGGGTTCAACTCCCGGCTTCCACCGTTGTGCCCCCTTGAGCAAGGTACATAACCCCGAGTTGCGCCGGGGACAATGGAATCCTTTGTAATAGAATTGGCATACAAGTCCCTTTGGACAGCAGTGTCTGCTAAATGAACACATGTAAAAGTGAGAAGCCATGGTTTGCAACAGACTGACTAATGTGAAAGGAAAGGAGCCGTGGGAAGGAGGGAGCGAGGGAAGAATCACACTTGAGTTTGAGCCATCATATTGGGCCAGATGTGAAGGAGGCCTGGAAGAGTACAGGAAGAACCAGGGAGTGAATAGGACATTGTGTTGAGGTTCTGACTTTCTGTGTGTGAAGTAGATCAAGGTGAGAGATCAAAACTCCTAGAATACACAGGGCGTCTTTGCTATTTCGTTTTAGTTTTAAAATTAGACACTTTTGTGTGTGTGCGTGCGCGTGTGTGTGAGCGTGTGTGTGTGCAGTGTGTGTGTGTGTGTGTGTACAGTATGTATGTGTGTGTGTTTGTGTGTGTGTTTGTCTTATCTGTGCAAAGACATGTCATTTCTCCTTTATATATTGTTCTAATGCCAGCATGCCAGTGTGTGTGTGTGAGTGTGTGTCCCACCTGTCTTGCTGACGCCTCCCCCCCTTGTGTGCTGTGTGTGCTGCAGGTCCAGAGACCTCCGGGCCCCCCGTACACAGCCCATGAGATCGGCAAGGCCCACCCCAACCTGGCGGCCACTCCGCCGGGCCACGCCTCGTCTCCTGGCCTCTCTCAGGTATCAGTTTCCACAGTATCCACTGCGCATCTGTACGGCCACCCTAAGGGCTGGGAGGCAGGCGGAGGGGTGAGTTAGCCCACCGGTCGCCCGCGCTCTGTCTGTCCACGTCTCACACTGTCTGTCTGTCTGTCTGTGGTGCTGTGTGTGTGTCTCAGTCAGGATGTGTGTGTGTGTATGTGAGGGAGTGTGTGTGAGGGAGTGTGTGCGTGTGCGTGTGTGTGTGTGAGAGAGTGTTTTTCAGGGAGAGTGTGTGTATGTGTGTGCATCTCTGTGTGTATATATTGCTATGGGTTGCGGTCTGTTTGTTTGTGTATGTGTGTGTTACTGAGTGTTGTTAAAACGCCGCTGGTTTCTGGCGGTGCCGTCCCTCTCGCTGCCATTGGACCGTTTGTTGTTGTTATTGTTGTTATTGTTGTGTCTATGGTTTCTTGCTGGTGTTCTCTGATTTAATTGTTGGACTGGGACTCCCTCGTCATGTTGTGTCATGTTATTCTGACCTGTGACCAGATGGACATTCTGACACTTGTTGCTGCTTGCTTGTGTAATATGAAGAAAATGCTTTTGGTTTCCAGGAAGGAGAAAAAAGCATGACAATCACTTTTAGTTTCGCTTATTGGTAAACCAGCCCTTTCATGTCAAATTGAGTCAACAGTGATTCATCTGAACCAGACAACAACTCTATTCCTATTTCTCTAGCTCTATTTGGAGTGATATCTGTAATAACAGTGAAGTGTTTTTCTACTGGATATTACGGGTACCATGTCATGAACAGTATTGTAGTTGGTTGTAGAATGATTTAGCCTCTTCTAGTCTCTTGTCTGTCAAGTGTCTCTTTCGCAACCTAAGCGAGGAGCTTTGATCCAAGTCCGTAAATAGCTCCAAAAGACTAGTAGCGGCAGCAGCAGCAGCAGTAGCCATGCCATGAGTCTGTTTACAGAGCTGTCACAGTGTTGTTAGCACAGTATGTCCAGTCACCGTGCCACGTTTGTCATGCCCTAATGTCTGTGTTCAGATTCTCACAATCACTCAAACTCACACACACACACACACACACTCTGAATCACACCCCACTCTCTGAAAGCATTTATATGATACGGTGTGTAGCTCCCTGCCGTACCAGGAATAGAAAAGATGTCACAGTGACTCAGCTGTTCTTGTGCCGCTCCCCACACCCCACCCAACACACACACACACACACACACACACACACACACACACACACACACACACACACACACACACACACACACACACACACACACACACACACACACACACACACACACACACCAACGTCTGACAAGAGTGCTCACATTTCCACATTACGGCTGGAGAAGGAACTGCACCGCCAGCAGCCAGCCTGTCCCAGCCCCAGCCTCCTGTCCTGGGCGGGGGGGGGGGGGGGGGGGGGGGGTGTTCAGACCACACTATTAATAGTCCCATGAGTGAGTCTTCCTAGGAGGCACAATCTGAATCACAACATCCAGCTGACACACAAACACTCAGCACTAGCCCAAACACGCACAAACATAACCTTGAGTATCAACAAACAACAGTGGCACATACACAGGATCAGCCTCCTAACCCCCCCACCACACACACACACACACACACACACACATACAGAAACACACGCACACCTGTTCAGCCTGAAAATTAAAAACAAACTACACTGGAAGCTAGCCAACACTGACACGTACCGGCTTTGCCCTCAGTGCATAGAAATGCAATCACTCTCAAACACACAGTGAAACACGTTGAAGCATTTGATGGGAATGCTACCTTGTGGGTCTGTGCAACCAGACATATGCAAATACAGCATGGCCGTTGTACACAAGTGAGTCACAAGTCCATGCAGACGCAGAAGCTAATAGCCCTGAGCGCATCCTGGATGCTGACCACACCAGTAAACAAACACGTAGGCAAGTCAGAACTCCATGTTGAGGTGCAGAGCAGAGGGACTACAGTGGGAGCTTGTGGAGGAGGAGAGGGGGGTGGAGGAGGAGTGGAGGAGAGGGGGATGGAGGAGGAGTGGAGGAGAGGGGGATGTGAGCAAAAGAGATGGAGGATGTTCCTAGAGGATTTCCAGTTGAAACAGTCAAAACCAAAGCAGATACTTTGAAATGAAAATTAATCGGACTTTAGCTCAATGCTACATTTTTGTTTGTCCCCAAGTTACCATTAAATACATGTTTTCTGTGCCACCGGAAATACCTTAGGAACGCACATGTTTGTGTCTGCAGTATAAAGGGTCTGTATAGACAGTGGTGCAATGAAAGGGTGATATTAAAAAGAAGAGAGGATGAAGGGAGTGGAAGGCAGGAGAGAGATGGATAAAGTAGGGGATGAGAGAGATGGGTAAAGTAGGGGAGGAGAGCAGACATGAGTGAAGGATTGTGGGGAGGAGTGGTGTGATAGGTGGAGGAGAGTGGAGATGGAGAAAAGCAGAGGATGAAAGGAGAGTTGAGGGAGGAGAGCTGAGAGGGGGAGAGGAGGGCTGGGTAAACGAGCGGAGCAGAGGGGTGTGCTGTACAGCGGTAAAGGCTGGGCCATGTCCTGTCGCATCAGCCCACACTGACTGCATCCACACGTCCATGCTCTCCCCATCCCATCTCTCTCTCTCTCTCTCTCTCTCTCTCTCTCTCTCTCTTGCACTTGTTTTCTTCATGGTTTTCCCTCTCAGTTTTATGTCTTTTGCTCACCCAGTACAATTTCTTTCTCTTTGTGTCTGATCTTTGTATTCCTCTCGCTTACTCAATCCATCTTCCTCTATCCCCCTCTCTCTCTCTCTCTTTCTCTCTCTCTCTCTCTCTCTCTCTCTCTCTCTCTCTCTCTCTCTCTCTCTCTCTCTCTCTCTCAATCCCTCTCTCTCTCTCTGAGTGAGTGAGTGTGGGTGGCAGATTTGTCAGTGTCAGCAGACCGCAGTGTTTGAGCCGGCAGGGAGTGGACGCTCGTTGTGCCTCGTCACCCTACACACACAACTCACACACTCAGCCTCTCTTTCTCTCTCTCTCACACACACACACACACACACACACAGATGCTCACACCCCCACAAACGTGCATGCACACACACGCACGCACGCACGCACTCAAAGCCAGGAGGTTGCTGTGGTTTCTCATTCTCACTGGTGTGATTCTGTGGCGTCTTCTTCTGTTTTGAGGCTGATCCCTAAGTACTGCTTTTTAATCCTCCCCTCTCTCTCTCGGTCCCTCCTTCTCTCTCGTTCTTTTTCCTGCTCTTCTCGTGGACATCTCCCTCATCTTCCTCGACTGCTGCTGCAGTCTCCTTACAGCTCTGGGCAGAATGCAGGCACCAACCCGCTGGTGTACTCCCCGTCGACGCAGCCAATGAACGCACAGCCTCAAAGCCGCCCGGTAAGTGCCCGCTAACTCATCCCTTCCTCTAACCTTTCACCTTTCACCTCAGTCGCAAGGGGGGGGGGGGGCTCCGAGTTGACTTTTGGGGTAGTTAGATCCTAGTTTTGTTTGTGAGCGGCGTCTGTCACTCGTTCAGATTGTTAGTGTGTAGTTTGTTTTAGCTAGTTTGTGTGCACTGAAGTCGTCAGTTGAATGAGATGAGAATGGAATTGAATGGAATGAATGAAATGCTGTGGGGTTTAGGTGGTCTCTAGGGCTTACTGACCCTCAGTGACGTGTACGTGTCTGTGTGTGTGTGTGTGTGTGTGTCTGTGTCTGTGTGTGTGTGAGAGAGAGAGAGATAGAGAGAGAGTGTGTGTGTGCAGTGTTTGTCTCCACCCTGCTGCATGCTAAAGTAATCACAGCCTGATGAGGCACTGCTTCTAGGGGAGGAGAAAGCATTGATCCTCCACCTACTGTGTGGTGGCAAGATGCTAGTCATCACTCTGTGTGTGTGTGTGTGTGTGTGTGTGTGTGTGTTTTGTTTATGTTTTTTTCCCACCATAGAGTTTGATTAGAGCCTAAGGAATGATTCCGTTGGTACAATTCCTCTGTAGATTACAGATATGCTTTGTGCAGGTCGATGTGTTGCTCACAGAGCTTGTGATTATGCAGAGTGTGTTTTTTTCTTGCTCTGTATTTCCTGCAGTGATTGTTCTCATGATCTCTCTCTATCTCACGCTCCCCCCCCCCTCTCTCTGCCCCCCCCCTCTCTATGCATCACTACCTGACTCCACCTCAACTGCTCCACACAGTTTGCACCGGGGCCTCGTCCTACCCACCACCAGGTAACTTACACCCTGCATCCCCCTCCCCCTGTGTGTGTGTGTGTGTCTGTGTTTGTGTCTGTTCTCACAAAAACTGCACTTGGGTGGATGTTGTGTAGTGTTGTGCTGGGGTGCTCACTCGTAAAGTGTTTATTTGCTGTCCTGAAGTCATGGTGTGCCATCAGTATTGATCACCGTGGAGGGATCGATTTGACATAAGTGCTTTTAAAGAGCCACATCCGTGGCAGCGATGACTCGATGCCATCCTACAGAAGATAAATGTTGTGTGTGGTGTGTGTGTGAGAGGGAGAGAGGTGTGTGTGTGTGTGTGTGTGTATGGACCTAAAAGAAGCTTGGCAGTAGATGCTTTTAAAGTTGGTAGGGTCCAGTTAAAGATCATTCCTTACAGGCACACACTCGTTCATCACATTTTCAAGGTGGTATTTCTGTGTGGCATTATGGTTAAATGTAGTGTAAAAACGCCTGGTGTTTATAGGATGTTTGCTTGTATTATTGAGAGCAAGGAGTCCCACATCACAGGTTTGACCCCACCGTGGTACAATACTGCACTGACCGCACAGACTAGCGCACCTGCTGCACCCTCTAAATGTCAGGTCAGGTGCGGGGAGGGTAGCACAGCTCAGAGACTCACCATTGTTGTATGTAAATAGCCCGAGTCCAGTTTGCTTAGGTTACCCAGGACTGTTTATGCTGTAAGCTAAACGAGCGAGTCAGATGTTTAAACATGCTCCATTAAAATGCATTCAGAAGGCGTTCTCAGTGGACCAATTGACACATGTTCAATGGTACAATCTTTCCCCTTCTGCATTACTCCGTTCAAGCGTTCACCCACCATGCATGGATAGCTTTTTAAGTGACAGCTATTTTAAGATATGGGCGAATATGGGCGTTGTAAGTTGTCCGATGGCTTCTCACAGACACGGCCCATCTCCAGGAGGTGCCGATGGGCTCTTTAGCTCCGGTTTTGCTAGCTGTGGTCCAGTGTTGGGGATAACGTGTTACTGTAATTTAGTTGCTTTATTGGGTAACGAAGTAAGGTAACACATTACCGACCCCAACACTGCGAGGTCTCTGAAAAGCTGCTTGTGTTGTGTTCCAGAGAGGCTAGCCCAGAGGAATGCAGGCTCATTGTCACTGGAAGAGCCGTGGGAGGTGGGTGGGGTGGGGGGTTCTGTGTGCAGGAGGAGTTGGGTTAGCCAAGTTCAACCCTACACTTCCTGTGTGTGTGTGTGTGTGTGTGTGTGTGTGTTCACACAAAGATGATGTCACCGCGTTGCCCCCGGCATTAGGCCCTGATCCCAGTGTGGCGATGCAGAGAGAGAGCTAGAGAGCAGAAGCTCGTCTCAAAGCACAAACCTTCACTCGCTTCCAGAATTCATGGCTCTCATGAATAGGGTCTCACACAAGTGTGTGTATGTGTTGTGTGTGTGTTGTGTGTGTGTTGTGTGTGTGTTGTGTGTGTGTGTGTGTGTGGTGGGAGGTCTGATTTTGTGTTAAGTCTCCTTTGTCCCGCCAACCCAATTAGCACAGTGTCCCACTAGTTCTTCTCTCTTTCCCTGCTTCATTATTCAAGGGAGGATTCAGACCCATTCAGGTAATGTAGAAAAGTCTCCAGAAGTGCATGGCATGACGCTTCCTCTCTCTCTCTCTTTATCTCCGTTTCCCCCTCCCCCCAAACACACACACACACACACACACACACACACACACACACACACAAACAAACCAGAATGCCGTCCTGTCTGCACCCAAGAGGAAACCAACCCAGTCTTTTATCTCTTCTTTTCTCTTGTTTTATATCCCCCTTCAGCATATCATCAAAGCTTCTGTGGTTTTGATAAGTGTTTGAGTCATTTATTGTTCGTAAAAAGGAACGTATAAAATCTGTACAAAGAAAAAACCTTTTGTCACGCTCCCATACACTGTACATCTCCCAAGTGCATGAGAAGTCCATATCCAGCATCCAGGAATATAAAATGGCTGGTTTAACAATATTATTTTTAATTTGAACTTTACACTGCACCAGTCATCTTCTGACCCTCCCATTGCGACCTGCTCGATGCCCGCTGGGCCGATACAACCCAGTGAGTCATGTCATATATCTGGGGCACCTAGAGACCCAAAGGCCGAGCCTTTCATTAGACAGGCCAGGCCCCTTCAGCGTCAACACGGCCTGTCAGCAGACGAGTAACGAGCAGAGGCCCAGTTAAACACTCTGTGATGGACAGGGGAGGTGTGTGTGTGTGTGTGTGTGTGTGTGTGTGTGTGTGTGTGTGTGTGTGTGTGTGTGTGTGTGTGTGTGTGTGTGTGTGTGTGTGTGTTGGGAGACATACACACACACACACACATGTACACACGTGATCTCCTCTCCTCTGACCATCTCAGGTCGTATGTCATCAGTGGCTTAAGCATTCCGCTACTGTATTCCATTCCGACCCCCCCTGCTGTTGCTGAGAACGATGTCACTGACCTTCCTGTAAATCACACAGTGGGCAGCAGTAAGTTTGATCATTACCGTGGCGACCCAGTTTCCCCAGAGGACCCTACACTGGGCTTCCCGCCTGTGGCTGTTATCTGCAACAGATAATTACTGCAACGTCTGTAACTTCTGCTCGTCAAACAGGAGGGGTGAAAGTTCAGCACTTGTGTCTGCAGACATTCAGACACATAGACCAAAATAACCTGTTTTATATGCATGACAAATATGTATATTGTATTGCTAAAGTTTATAGTCTGAATCACTTTTATAAGTTCTAGGGTATTTTATTTGGTTGATCCATGAGTCAAATCCTGTTCCAATAAGCTAAAAGAGCGTTCACTGCCCCTGCAGGTGTAATAGTCCACCCCAGTCAAGCCCAACCAGCCCAGTGGTATGAAACATTATGTGGACTTGCTTCTTTAGGGAGGATCGGGAGTCAGGATTTGATTTATCAGTGCTGAAGGCTTTGGATTAGTTTTCTCCAAACCTGCATCTGGAGAGTCTTCAGAGCCCAGACTATGTGCAGCTTTTTCCAGCTTCAAGTCACCTGGTCTCACTGGGCCATCTCGGCGCATCACAATGATAAAGTGTGACCAGGTGTGTTGGGGCAGGTAGAGACCTAAAAGCACACGGCATTATGGGTATAAGCAAGCAAGGAATGCTGTATGTGTGGTTAGATTAGAGCTTGGTCATCAGCTGTGTTTTGTTGAGCTTTAGAAACTTACCCTCCACCCCCCTCTCTCTATCTCTCTCTCTCTATCTCTCTCTCTCTATCTCTCTCTCTCTCTCTCTCTCTCTCTCTCTCCCTCTCTCCCTCTCTCTTACTCCAGTTTTTTCAGAGGACCCAGATGCAAACGGCGCGGGCCACCATTCCAAGCAACAACCCCTCCATCCGACCGGCCTCGCAGACCCCCACCGCCACCGTCTACCCCTCCAACCAGCCCATCATGATGACCATGACAGCCATGCCCTTCCCCTCGCCACAGACCCCCCACCAGTACTACATACCACAGGTCAGTGCTGTCCTCTGGAGGGAAGTGTGTGTGTGTGTGTGTGTGTGTGTAGGTGTGTGTAGCTGTCTTCCTCTGTTAAATCCAAAAGACCATGTGTGTATGTGTGGACACCTGTGTATGTGTGTGTTTGTGTGTGTATTTGTGTGTGTTTATAATACACACACTTGTGTGTACATATGCTCATGGTTAAAGAGTTGTCCTATGATGATTCGGTCAGCAGCATGCTCCAAACATAGCTCTCTAGTTTAAAAGGAAGGGGTTTAGTGATATAAATCTATGCTATAAATAGTGTTTTGTTTTTTTTCCTTGAAAGTTCTAAATATGTGTCATCCAATGGTATCTTGGTAGTCTTCAGTTATTCACTGTATAAAGCTTTTGTCTTCTCTTCATGTGAATGAATTAGAGCATGTTACTGTTCTGATGTAGCTGACTGTATCACCTTTCGAAGACCTAATTTTCTGTTCGCTCTGAAACCCAAACTAAATTTATTGTGTGTGTGTGTGTGTGTGTGTGTGTGTGTGTGTGTGTGTGTGTGTGTGTGTGTGTGTGTGTGTGTGTGTGTGTGTGTGTGTGTGTGTGTGTGTGTGTGTGTGTGTGTGTGTGTGTGTGTGCGTGCGTGCGTGCGCGTGCGCGTGCGTGTGCGTGTGTGTCTATAGTACCGACACGGTACCCCATATGTGGGCGCGCCACAGCAGTACTCCGTACAGCCCACGGGTCCCAGTACCTTCTACACTGGGCCTAGTCCAGGGGAGTTCCCCACGCCATATGGTGAGTTTGGGTCGCTGCGTCCAGATCTCTCTGCACTCCAGCCCTTTAACCCATATCAACTCAACAACAACAATTACATGATATTCACATGAGGACTGGGTGATTTGACCTAAACTAAATGTCATGCTAATTTTAGAAACTTACCTCGGTAAATCCATGATAAAATCCATGACAGTTTCTCTTGTTTCTCCCGTGGCAAACTTCATGGTGTGTTTCAATGATCAAACATATTTGTTTATGTACGAATTCCCATTTTGTATGTGTATTTCATTTTACACAAATATTATTTATCACATGGAGTTAAAAAAAGTGGATTGAGCAGCCTTGTTGAACACCTTCCTCCTCTTGTGTGTGCTTCTGGTTGCTCCCTTTGCGGAAACTTGACTCCCTGTCTCCCCTGTGTCCAGCGGGTCCTCCATACTACCCTGGCCAGCCTGTGTACACCCCCTCACAACCCATAATAGTGCCTACACCACAGCAACCTCCACCTGCCAAGAGGGAAAAGAAAACAGTGAGTATCTCTGCCGACCTGAATTACTCTTTAGCCGTGGAAACGCGTTCTGTACCGGTACGAGTGCTGTGTTTGAGCAGCTCCAACACAATAGGCTTTTGATTCCGAAAGAATGCTCTCTGAAATGTCAAACTGAAGCCGCTGTGAAGATTTGCATAATGAATGCAGTCTTGAGGGTCGCTGGTAGTTCCTGGTGCTTTAGTGATGGGCTCTGTCTCTCAACGTCATTGTCCTCCAAGATCCGTATCCGAGACCCCAACCAGGGTGGCAAGGACATCACGGAGGAGATCATGTCTGGGGTCGGCGGGAGCCGCAACCCCACCCCACCTGTCGGACGGCCCTCCTCCACCCCCACCCCACCACAGGTAAGGGCGCAGGCAGCGGCCGACTCCAGGTAGTTCCTCAGAACCTTCTCTCCTCTCTCCCACTCATCACAAACCTCCCTCGTCCATCTCCTACGAGGCTGTAAATTGCACACTACTCTGGTAGTGTACGCTTCTGAAAGCGGCCCTTTGCCCAGATTAAGCCTTCGATAGCCATGAACCACAATGACGAATGACTACTCTGTTTGTCTGGGTACAAATGGCAAGGTTTAAAGCAACTCAAAACGACAATCAAACTGCATATTTGGATATAGAATTTTAAAACCTCCACCTTCTTTCCCTATTGGTGCTCCTCTGCTTCCAATATCAGAACCCAACTGTAACAAAACAGACAGGGCTTAATAGCTCTTTTGGCCGAACACAGCGTTCCTATTGGCTGATTCGCTGGCATTGTTTGAGTCCCTGTTCCTTCTCTGTGTAGGCCTTAGAATATCTCCTCTGCCTCGGCTAGCACTGCCAGAGCCCTAGCTTCTTTGCCATCCTGCTATGACCTGCTAGCTTCCTATAGAGAGCTATGGCAATCTGCTGCTCTTCAGTCTGACCAACACTTGAATAGGACATTCATAGCCGTTTAAATGACGACTTTTATTATATATAGATTACTTGTATAATGTATATAATGTGTATAGATTCCCTTTCTATATGATGAAACTTCCTGATCAGTATGATCATTAGGGCTGCACGATTTGAGGAAGATAGCCAATTATGATTTATCAAACAAATATTTAATTTTTGAAAGCTTCAGTTTAATATTCCTAATTTCGTTTTTAAGTTGGGCCCCATCTGATTGGTGAGCATGCCTAGTGCATGTCTCTTACAAAGAGGATGACATGAATATAAAAATCATAGATGTGACAAGATTAACCACAGTTGCGATTGCGATTTGCGATTAGCTAATTGCATCTGTTCAAAACTGCAATTTCGATTAAAGATCAATCAAAGATCATCAGCCTCAATCAAAGATCATCAGCCTTAGTGCTGATGTTGTATTCAGTGTTGAGTGAATGCAGTAACTGAAGCAGGTAAGGTTGGATAAAAATGCCTAGATGAAATAGGATTGTCCTCTGATGTTGGAGATCTTTAATGTTGGTGCCATCCTTACTCTTCCCCCCCATGATGTTCCCTCCACAAAAGAGCCGTCCCCAAGCCCACTCTTCCCCTGAGCCAAGCCTGTGGCAGCGGTAGCGGCAGCCCTCTCTCTGTCTCTCTATCTCTCTCTGTCTCTCTCTGACCCCCCCTCCCTCTCTCTCTCTTTGTCTCTCTCTCTCTCTCTCCCCCCCTCTCTCTCTTTGTCTCCCTCTCTCTCTCCTTCTCTCTCTCTCTCTTTCTCTCTCAGCCCTGCCGGCCCTGTTCTCACGCTGGGCTCTGTGAAGGGAACACCCACTACTGTGTTGTGACTCTTTGCTCCTTGTCTTCTCTCTCTCCCTTGATGTTAACAGTGTTCGTCTCTCCTCTCTTTCCCCATTTCTGTTGTCCATTTTGCCTAACCCTCCCCACCCCACTCCCTCCACACACCCCACCCAAACCCTTTTATGTGCTGCTTCTGACCCTCTGTGTCCACGCCACCACTGCCTGCCTCTCTGCCCCCTCCTTTCCTCTTTCCCTTCCTTCCTTCCCTCCCTCCTAATTTATCTTCTACCTTTTTTTGCTTGCTCTCTCTGTCTCTCTCCTCCCTCTGTCGCTATCTGTTCTCTGCTTTTCTTTACTCTATCTTTATTCCACACTCTGTCACTTCCATATTCTATCCGGCCCAATCTGCCTTCTCACTCTTTTCTATTACTCTATTCTCTCTCTCTCTCTCTCTCTCTCACACTCTTCCCCCCCCTTATTTCTTTCTCAATGATTCCTCCTCTTTTTCCTCTATTTCTCTTTCTTCCCTAATCTCTCTCTTTTTCTCCTCCTGTAATTACGCTCTGTTAAACGCACCATTCCAACTCAACTCCACCCAAACAACCCCAACTCTCACCTTTACCCTTTCCTGCTTTCTGCTCTGCTCTGCTCTGCTCTGCTCTGCTCTGTCCGTCCACCTGTCTGTGTGTCTGTCTGTGTGTGCTGTCTGTGTGTGCTGTCTGTGTCTGTGCACTGTCTCTGTCTCTCCGTGTTGCTAGTTTTTATGTCCACACCCTCATTATCCTCACATTTTCTACCTCAAATCCCAGCAGCTGGGCAGCCAGGTTGCGGATCACGGGCCCGTTGTGTATAACGTGGACGCCGCGGCCGCCGCCGCCTCCTCCGCCCCCGCTGCCGCTCTCGGCCCCGCTCCCCCCCTCGACTTCAAACCAGGTCAGGCCTCTTCCTCCTCGGGCACGGCGTCGCCTCCCACACACACACACACACACACACACACACACACACACACACATATATGTAGAGCTGCTAGTCTGTAATAAACCGTGTGTGTGAAGTTGGATGTCTGTTTTTGATCTTTTTGTTTCTCCTCCAGCGTTCAATCTTTACACAGATTTCTTGTCTTTGAAGTGATAAAGCTCTTAGACTTGGCTGTGGCTTTGTGTAAACACATACACAAGAGATACATGCTAATGCGCTAGTGATATTTTTATAACATCTCATTTTGCTGTCTGTTTGTTATTGGATACTTGGTCATTTTTCGTCTTTGTGCCTCCATGCCTGGCGCTGTCTTGTGATCTGTAGATGACAAGCCAAAACTGGAGGCTGTGACACTGAAGCCTTCATCCCCAGGGCTGCGACCGCCAGACCCTCCTTCAGAGCGAAGCGGACCTGTCCCACCACACGAACCTTCCACTTCCCCCTCCCCCTCCGCATCTGCGCCTGTGCCCGCCACCACCACCATCACCTTCTCTTCGTCTGACAAACCTGAGCTTCCTGCCTGCAGCCCGGAGGCAGGACCCTCTTCTTCCTCTTCCTCTTCCTCTTCCTCTGTAACTCCTGCTACAGCACCAGGCCTTACTCTCATGGCTAAACCAGAGGCCGCAGCTCAGACCCTCCCAGAGCCCGCTCCTCGCTCAGAGGAGCCCAGACCTGCCCCGGTGGCCCCGAGCTCCACCCTCCAAAGGACCCCTCAGCCCGAGGCCGTACCCAGCCTCAGCCCTAGCCCCAGCCCCAGCCCAGCCGACCTGGCCCCTGTCAGTCCTGCAGTGTCCCCTGCTCCGAGCGCGGCCATGACAGCTGTTAATGGTCTGGCTGAGGCTGACTCCGCTAGCTCTGCTGCCCCTATAGCCGCTGCCACCACCACCACCACCACCACCACCATCCCCACCACCACTGCTGTCAGTGCTGCTGCTGATGCTGCTGCTTCTGCTGCTGCTGTTCCTTCTGCTTCCTCTCCGTGCAACAGCTCCAGCCCCCAGCCCAGCTCAGAGCCTCCCCAGCTGCCCGCTCTGCCCCAGCTCAGCCAGACGAGCCCAGCGCAACTGGCCCCGAAGCCCGAATCAGGCCTCAGCGCTGCCCGGACTCCAAGGGAGCCAGACGCTACCGCCACCGCCACTGCGGCCGCCGCCACGCCAGCGGTGCCCAAGGAGACCCCTGAGGCTGCTGCTGTGGAGCCGCCAGCCGTTGCCATGGTTCCTGCGCCAACCATCTCCTCCACAAGCACCTCCACCTCCATCATCACTGCTGCTGTCGCTGCTCCTGTCGCTGCTCCTGTTGCTGCGGGCCCACCCCCAGCTCCAGCTCCAGCTCCAGCTCCTCCCCCAGGCCTGCAGCACCCGCCAGGCCTGCCCGTACCCCAGGCGCTCGTCCAGGCCAAGAGGCCCACGGAGGGCACGGAGGCCCCCAAGGCGGCGAGGGTAGCAGAGGTCACACGCGAGGAGAAAGCGGACGCTCAGCAACAGTTATCCAGAAAAAGCTCAAATCAAGGTGACCATGCAGGTGTTTGTTTGTTTGTTTGTTTGTTTATTTATTTTTTTTTTTTTTTTTTTTTTTTTATTAGTGTTTATGTGACAGGGGCAGATACAGTGTACATAGACAAACTGAAAACAGCTGTCAGATGCAAGTATCACAGTGTTTATAGCTAGTGTATAGCTAGTTAACACTTGTACTTGAGGTATTCTTTTTGTGCTGGCGTTCAGCACCTGTGCACTGTAGACGAAACGTTCCTACCACTTTTATTTATTTTATGTTTACTTCATGAGCACACTGCAGTCCATTAGCTCTGGGATTATTCTCTTAAGGGTCATTCTTGTCCTTATTTCTCACATGGTGTCTTCTTTAGAGGAGAATTAACTCTACACTGCAGATCTGAAATCAAATCAAAGTCAATTTCGTACGTCACGTATGTTCATATTAATATCACTGGTTTCATTTGCCACTGCAGCTACACCTAGTGCACCAAAGACCTGGAAGAAGCCCAAAGAGGAGGAGCCTTTTGCGGGATCTGTCCCCAGTGCGGACAGAGAGGTGAGACGACCCACATTGCTTAAGGAATATGTGTATTTGGAATTGCCAGCAAATACACATACAAATTCTCTCTCCCTGCTTTCTCGTCCCTTTAATGATTAGTGATTCTAAACATGAGGTGTGTGTGTGTGTGTGTGTGTGTGTGTGTGTGTGTGTGTGTGTGTTCTCCAGGAGGAAGCGCAGGAGGGTGCATCCACTGTGGCCGTGGACAAGTCCAGCCCCAGTCCGCCTCCCGTGGAGGTCAATGATGAGGTTGAGGAGAAGAAGCAGCCGTTGGCGCCCACGTCCCCGTCTCCGTCACCACCGGCCGTGGTAGCGGTACCGGCGGCGCCGGTGGTGGTGGAGGAGAACGGCGAGCGAGATCCAGAGCCGATGAGGAACGGTGCTGAGCACACGTCCGAGACGGACAGCAGTGACAGCGGCCTCACGCCCGGCCCCCGGGACGGCTCCGGCGACCCTCTTCCACGTGAGTGCCCGTCTCCTCGCGCACTCCAGTGTGTCTTTACGACAGCGCTCTCTCTCTGTACAGTTAGTGGTGACTGGGGTTTTTCTTCTGCTGGGTTCACATGCCCCAGTTTATTTATTTTCCCCTCCCTGAATGCGTAGTTGTAATGGGCCAGGCGATCAGAATAGATTGGATTCAGCCAGCGTTGGAGGCTATGGCACTGAATGGCACCAACTCAATTATAGATCCAGACTAGGATAAAACCTCAATTACTGCAGTACTTTTTTTACCTTGTCCAGATGGAAAAATCCGGACATTTTGGAAGGCTTGTTTTTCCCTCACCAGCGCCTCAAGACAAAATCGGTGTCTTTCTCAAAAGTCTCGCACTCTCAAGTGCAGCTTGTCTTGTCTCACAGTAGATTACGAGCAGTACGAGCAGTATGCTATTAATACTATGAGGTCTAAGCATTAGAATCGGGCCTGTGTGTGTCTGAGTGCGTGCGTCCTTGCGTGCGTGTGTGTGCGTGTGTGTGTGTGTGTGTGTGTGTGTGTGTGTGTGTTGAATCGAGAGTCTGCAGCCGGCTGACCACTGCTGTTCTATCTGAATTGCAGAACTCGCTGAAGAGGACAGGAAGAAGCAGTATGACCGGGACTTCCTGTTGGGCTTCCAGTTCATGCCGGCATGTGTGCAGAAGCCCGAGGGCCTGCCGCCCATCTCCGACGTGGTCCTGGACAAGGTGTGAAGACGATGCCCACTCCCTCGCTACCTCATGACCAAAACTGTTACTGTTACCATAGTCACTTGTCACTTTTACTTTTTCTCCCTCTTCCTTTCACACATACTCACACTCGTCTTTTTATGACGGTGCTCTCACACATAAACACACACACACACACACGGACACACACAGAAACATATTATCACACATAAACACACACATACACACAAACACAGAGATACACGCTGGGTGTTAACCACATTGGGTTTTGTGTGGCTAATACAACCTCTAATTGTGATCTGCTCAGACAGACCAGAACGATCTTGCTTGCATTAAGGGCCGTTCACACCAAGAACAATAACTACATATCGCCTTAGCTAATATGAATGACAATGTCCACACACAAGCTGTAACAATAACGACATGATGAATGATATCATTGGGGATCACTTTCAGAGCGATTTTGAGACTGATTAAAAGCTGCCAGCCAACCAGAATCCATCAATATTAGTCATCACATTCAACAACACGAGGAGAGACCTTTTTTTATATAGTTGGTCAGTGTGGATGCTTTTATGGTTCTAGTTCTAGTTTTCGTTCCTGGAGTGAACGGCCCTTTATTGTCAGACATACCAGAATGCACAAACCCATGTGCAAACCACTAGTCTTATCTCATCAGTGTGATCATATGCACAGATGAGGTCACATCATCAGTTTTGGACACGATGTCACATCTGAGGGTCATATGACCGTGTCATTGTGAACTGATGAGCCATCATGACCTTTTCCACTTACTCACTTTCCTCTCCCCAGATTAACCAGAACAAGCTGCCGCAGCGGACGGTGGACCCGCGAGTCATCTCACGGGGGCCAGATTTCACCCCAGCCTTCGCCGACTTCAGTAGGCAGGTCACAGGAGGCAGAGGAGCACCGGTGGGTTACACACACACACACACACACACACACGTAAACACACCCACACACATGAGGCATTTGGAATATTGAACTGAATCAATTCATTACCACATAAAAAACATATTGCAATATCTGTTAGATATTGATATTACATATTTTCCCAAAATCGTGCAGCCCTACATTGCTAACACACAAAATCATGTTTAAACTTGTACAAGTTCACATGAGGAGAGTCTTCCAGAGACTTCAAGACTCACTAAACATCATGATGTCGTTATAATTCACAACATGAGAAAATCTGTTTACATAAAGTATGATTGTGTACTGACTGTGTTTATTTTTGCAATCTGCACATCCCCTAATCTGCGTGTTCTCCCCTCAGCTGCTGAATGTGGGGGGTCTGCGGAGGCCACCGCCACGCAAGATCATCATGAACGTGTCAGTGGACGATGTGCAGCTGAAGAAGGCTGAGAACGCCTGGAAGCCCGGCTTGAAGAGAGAGACCGCGGCGGTGGTGGACGACCCCGACTTGTCGAAAACTCAGGTGCGGGGGTCAGGGACAAGCTCAGTTCAAAGGCTTCACACAACACCATTATAGCCCTGACTTTCCGTTCTCCACCATGATTTAGAGCTTGTCAACAAAGGCACCAGATCAGAGGATCAAAAAATCTGTGCCTTGCTCTCTGTGAGACCTGAGCTTTAGACCATCTTCTAAAACTATTTTTACGCTGTGTGAACTGAGTGCTTCAGTGGGTGGCCCCGGTGTAGCCCGAGTGGAAGTGTGTGAGCTCATGAGAGACGAGATGTGTCAGATTGGGAAGATGAAGGAGAATTCTACTGTACAGTATGGCTCTGGTTTCACAGGGTATGTTGCTAGCAGAGTAGTCTTGATGGACGTGACGTGGCGTTGCGTGGCGTGACGTGGTGTGGCGTGACGTTGCGTGGCGTGACGTGTCTCTTTGTTCTCCAGGAGCTCTTCCGCAAAGTGCGCAGCATCCTGAACAAGCTGACGCCGCAGATGTTCAACCAGCTGATGAAGCAGGTGACCGAGCTGACCATCGACACGGAGGAGCGCCTCAAGGGCGTCATCGACCTCGTCTTCGAGAAGGCCATCGACGAGCCCAGCTTCTCCGTGGCCTACGGCAACATGTGCCGCTGCCTCGCCACAGTAAGACAAATATCAGGCTTTTTATTTGTATTTCATCTAGATATTCAAGTTGATTCAACTGAAACTTCAATTTCAGTAAATTCCAACAGAAAAGGCATGTTAGGCAGAAAAGGAATTAGGAAATAAATAAATATCTGAATTATTGCTGTCCTTTATATTATATGTCAAAACACATGCATTGATGTTTTTTATTCTTAAAAAAACTCATCTTCTTCCCCAGCTGAAAGTGCCAATGGCAGACAAGCCTAACAGCACGGTGAACTTCCGCAAGCTGCTGCTCAACCGCTGTCAGAAGGAGTTTGAGCGGGACAAGGTGGATGACGACGTCTTCGAGAAGAAGCAGAAGGAGCTGGAAGCTGCCGCCATGGTAACGACTTCTCTCACCACGCCACCTCACTCAGACGTCTCTCAGCGTTAGTCTAGAATAGAGTGAGAATAGATTCCAATTCATCATGTTAACGACCTCTCTGAAATTGAATTGATGATTTGGTGGGCACTTTGATATGAAAGGTGCCATCTGTCTCCGCATTCAGTCCCTCTCCAAATGCTTTTAATCCAGAGCCGCTCCCTGTGAAGTGAAGGTTGATGCTGTCTCTGTCCTTGCTGCCTTCACTCCATTGCCACTGTGGTGTGTGAGTGTGTGTAGGGGGGCGGGGGGGGGGGGGGGGGCATGCAAGTGAAGACGAACATACAAGGGAAGCCTCATTAATCCACTTTTTCTCTCTGGAATGTTTTTTTTTTTTTCATCTACCGGTAATAAGAATGTATCTAACGTTTTTGTGTGAAGACAGTACTTCTTTGATTTCGATGTGGGAGACCATTTTATTTTTTCAAAGCCTTTATTAAATGGAGTGGTTGGATCTGTGGATATTAATTATGAAATGTCATTATTTTGTCTGTGTTGCTATTGTTAAGTAGCAGGCCTCTGATCTCTATATTGGGAGTCTCAGACTTGCTCTCTCTAATGTTTCATAACTGCCTGGTGTTCTTCTGCAGGCCAGTATAAAACATTCCCTCTCTTTATATTGTGTGTTACACCTGCTCTCTCTATTGTCTCTTAAAGCTGACTTAAAGTCAGCGATTATGGAGGAAGTCACGCTTGTATATATTTATGTTTAAATTTATTAGCAGACGATTTTGTCCTAAACAAACGTACATTCAATTTTAGCCAAGTACCTAACGAAACACACCAGAAAGATAGCTCACCCCTCCCGTCAGTATTCCCAGAGAAACTCCACACTAGGGTTTGGTTTTTGTTTGAGGGAGAGGCTGCCCCCACTCTGTTTGTTTCTAGTTTTCAGAGCCTAGGCCACCTTTTTTTTTTTTAACACAGTTTTCACGGAATGGGCAGTTAGCATATACAGTAGATAGTGAGGAGATGTTTGCTGAGTGTGACAAAAAAATGTTTTGGGCTTGAAATCAGGAACGATTGCTGACTGTAACCAAAGTCTTTTTAGGCAGGTCCCTCCACTCAGCGGCCATATGGCAACGCTTTTTGGGCACTCGTCGGGCATCCATTTCGCCAGAAATGCGCGTGCGCAAGGCTTCACGACACTAATCTTGCTCCAGCGGCGAAATCACAACACATGATTGGCACAATGTCTTCACAACACACCATATGATTGGCTCAATGTATTCACATCACACCACATGATTGGCTCAATGTATTCACATGTCGACGTTTTGCCGAGGAAGGGGTGTGATATGTATAGTAACGACCATATTGGCGTTACAAACTAGCCCCATGCATTTCTATGGAGGATTTTTTGAGCGCTGTGTCTCCTCATTAGAAAGTCTCTGCTGTAACTGCCCCGTGTCCCTCTGTAGGCCAGTGAGCGGGATCGTCTGCAGGAGGAGCTGGAGGAGGCCAAGGACAAGGCGCGACGGCGCTCCATCGGCAACATCAAGTTCATCGGCGAGCTCTTCAAGCTGAAGATGCTGACCGAGGCCATCATGCACGACTGCGTGGTCAAGCTGCTCAAGAACCACGACGAGGAGAGCCTGGAGTGCCTGTGCCGCCTGCTCACCACCATCGGCAAGGACCTGGACTTCGAGAAGGCCAAGGTGAGAGGCCGCTGATCTGTCCAGTTCTGTGTTGTCCTATCACTTTGCCTGGCTGCGTACTTCAGTCACGAATCGGAGGGGTTTACTAATTCTGGTTGTTGATCCATCCTGTTGGTAATCTGTGTCTTTTGTTCTCTGCTAGGATCATAGGTGTATATTTCAGCAAGTTGTGTCTCACTGTTGCTGTAGCCACCTTTTACAGCTGTGTTGTACAGGTTACCTGATTGCCAAGAGGGGATGGTGTTGCTTATTGTTTTCATTGTATAAAAATAGTGGACCATAGTGCTTTGGACCACACTGGCCCGAGTGGCAGAGTGACCCAGTGGTGTTCTACTTTGCAGCAGAGTCAGAGGGATGAAAACTTCACAGGGCATTCTGAACCAAATGAAAAGTGCATAATGTTATTTATTACACAGCTCTTTATAATGCTGCAGAATGCTCCATTCTCCTGAATGGGCCTTCCCAACGTTCGGCGGTCTGCTAATTCTGAATAACAGACCGTTGCTAAGTATAACAGACCGGTGTCAAGGAAAATGGGCTTTGTGCTTCTAAGTCAATTCTTTCATATCACTACGCAAGGATTGGAACTTCATTCAAAAGTGAAAGCAGACGGTTGATCAGCTGTGTTCTAAAGAATGTTTGATTCAAGTTCAGCGTGTGTTGTTGCAAACTATTTGTTTCTCAGCAAAAGCCATGATGAAACGGTAACAAATAGGCTATAGCCTAGGCTATGTAGGCTAAAGAGTCATATCGTGGGGAGTTTATTGTGTCGTTTTGGTAAGTAGCCGTGTAATAAGCGGGATAATGTATAGAACACCTCCGCTGCGCGTCGGGGTCTGGTTCGTCCTGTCGGGACCTATCTCCCGACAATGACCGGCGTTCTATACATTATCCCTTACTTATTTCAGAGTTGCCCTAGCTCCCCTAATTGAATCTGTCGGTGCCTGAGCTGCCGTGAGAATAGGCTTCCCTGAGGGGAGAGGAGGCAAGGGGTGGTGTGGTGTGGTGTGGGGTGATGTGGGGTGGGGGTTGTTGGCACGGGGTTCCTCCCATGTCCTCTCTTTCAGCAGGGAGCCGGCATTGGGCAGTGAAGTCCAGCAGAAAAAGATGATGTAAACATACAGTCCAGGAGAGCTGGGGAATGTACTGTAGTTCAGGTGGAGAATGATGGAAGAGGATGAGGGATTAGGAGGGGTTGGGAATGTTATTCAAGTGGGGCTACTAATAGGAAACTATGTTTATTTTGGAGATATGGTGAAAGGAATAATTCATTAATTCCAAGTTGGATGAGAGATTCTGGTTGTTGTTGATTGATTAAAAGATCAGTAAAAAGATCTGTCATGGATCCTGGTGAGTTAGCCTGGCTCTTTAGCCACTGATGCTAATGCTAACGCTGCCTTATCTCAGTATCATGAAACTGCACCAGTCCTGCAGCCTGTTTAGGCTTCCCTACAGTGTGCACTGGAGCTCTCCTAACAGCCAGGCCAGCATCATGGCTGCCTGCTCTGTATCCGCTCCTCTCCCTGCCTGCCAGAGCACCAGTGTGTGTCTCTCTCTCTTTCTTTCTCTCTCTCTCTCTCCCTCCCTCTTTTTCTCCCTCCCCTTTCTCTCACTCTCCTTCTCTCTCTCTCTCCCTCTCCTTTCTCTCTCTCTCTCTATCCCCTCTCTTTCTCTTTCTCTCCTCTCTCTCTCTCTCTCTCTCTCTATCCCCTCTCTCTCTCTTTCTCTCTCTCTCTCTCCCTCTCTCTCTCCCCCTCTCTCTCTCTCTCTCTCTCTCTCCCTCTCTTTAATGGCTCCTGGCTGTTGCTGTCTGTCGCTCCTGCTGCCGGGCACACACAGCAGGGCCAAGTGCCACTGAGTGAATGAGGAAACAGGGTGTAGCCGCGCTTGGCCTCTCTCCCCCAGTCGGCCATATGGGAGACGCTTTTCACACACAGCGTGTGCCAGTTGTCCTAGCGGAGTGAGCCTGAGTCATGGGTGGGTCGCTCTTGGGTGTTAAGGATGCAGAGGGCTGTATTAACTACTGAGTGACCAAGCTCTGTGTCAGGCAGCAATGGAGCTTTTTGTAGTCCAACCTGACTAGGTTTTTTTTGCTTATTCATTGCCCCCCCCCCCACACACACACACACACACACACACGTTTAACTCTCTGTGTCCCTTTTCACACACTATCTTTCTCTCTTTCTATGTTCTCTCCCCCACCCCTCCCCCTTTTTCTGAATCACCCATGATGCCGTTCTGTTTTGATTTCCCTGACAGCCTCGCATGGATCAGTATTTTAACCAGATGGAGAAGATTGTCAAAGAGCGGAAGACATCCTCCCGCATACGCTTTATGCTGCAGGATGTCATCGATCTGAGACTGGTGAGTGAATCAGTGAGTGAGTGAGTGAGTGAGTGAGTGAGTGAGGTGAGTGAGGTGAGTGAGGTGAGTGAGGTGAGTGAGGTGAGTGAGGTGAGTGAGGTGAGTGAGTGAGTGAGGTGAGTGAGGTGAGTGAGTGAGTGAGTGAGTGAGTGAGTGAGTGAGTGTGTGTGTGTGTGTGTGTGATTTAGCATTTTTCCTTCCTCCTGTTCCGCTTGGCTTTTTAAATTGAAGACCACCCACACATTCCCCCCTCTCCCTCTCTAAATGTCTGCTCCCTAGCACAACTGGGTGTCGCGGCGAGCCGACCAGGGCCCCAAGACCATCGAGCAGATCCACAAGGACGCCAAGATCGAAGAGCAGGAGGAGCAGCGGAAGGTCCATCAGCAACTACTGTCCAAGGACAATAAGAGAAGACCAGGTCAGTCCAGCCCTAATCCTCTTTACGGCTTAGACTAGTTCTGTGGATCTCCTCCCCTCTCAGGGCTGGGCCCAGGGCCGGGGCACATGCTTACCCTATTTCCTCCCCACCTCTACAAGGCCTGGGCATTTCAAATGGAACATAGGCATTCAGTTGTGCACAAAGTGCACCAATATGAACTATGTGGACAAAATGTAAACCATTCTAAATGCACAAAACGCACCAATATAAACTATGTGCACAAAATGTGCACATTCTAATGTATCCAATACAGCCATTCCAATGGACCAATGTGCACAAAATGTACCAATACTTTTATTCTTATCAGTTACTGACTGACTTAACGGCAGATGGATATTGATGTATTTTTAACACAGCATGGAATTTGTGAAATGTATTTTGAGTCCTTATATCTAGCCCTAACATGTAGTTTTGTGTCCTTATATCTAGCCCTAACATGTAGTTTTGTGTCCTTATATCTAGCCCTAACATGTAGTTTTGTGTCCTTATATCTAGCCCTAACATGTAGTTTTGTGTCCTTATATCTAGCCCTAACATGTAGTTTTGTGTCCTTATATCTAGCCCTAACATGTAGTTTTCCGCTCTCTGTGCCTCTCTTCTCTTCTCTTCTCTTCTCTTCTCTTCTCTTCTCTTCTCTTCTCTTTCGTGTTGTTAGAATCCCGGGCGGAGTCCCGGGCGGAGTCCCGGGCAGAGTCCCGGGCGGTGCAAAGAGAAGAGACCTGGAACACTGTGCCCATGACCAAGAACAGCAGGACAATAGACCCCAGCAAGATCCCCAAAATCTCCAAGGTAGATAAGTGGCGCCCTCCTTGTTGTATGTTCTCCCAGTACGTCATTGAGCCTCGGGCCTCACACCCAGCGTGTTCAGAGGAAGCACTCCAGGACTCCTGCAGAGGTGCACAATATGCCCTGATGAAAGGAGCCTCTGAGATTCTCCTGATGTACAGTTTTGATACTTACCTAGATACAAAGTTACCTAGCTCAGTCAGGAAGCAGCTTTTGATGTAACGTGCGTGTGTGTACGTGTGTGTACGTGTGTGTACGTGTGTGTGTCTGTGTGTGTGTCTGTGTGTGTGTCTGTGTGTGTGTCTGTGTGTGTGTGTGTGTGTGTGTGTGTGTGTGTGTGTGTGTGGCAGGTACTCTCACTCCCAACCGTGCTCCCCTCTGAATCTCATAAAACTAGATTGTCTGCACAACAGCGCCATCTGCTGAAACCCATGGTTTTCATGGGTGTAGTGAAATATCTGCTGCTGTTGTTTTTGTCATTCATGTTTTTCCCTGTGTGTGTATATGTTTTCATGTTTGTGTGTGCGTGTGTGCGTGTGTGTGTGCGTGTGTGTGTGCATGTGTGTGTGTGTGCGTCTGTGTGTGTGTGTGTGTGCGTGTGTTTGTGTGTGTGTGTTTGTGTGTGTGTGTGTGCGTGTGTGCGTGTGTGTGTGCGTGTGTGTGTGTGTGCGTGTGTGTGTGTGTGTGTGTGTGTGTGTGTGTGTGTGTGCGCGCGCACGTCTCCAGCCTACCATAGATGATAAGATCCAGCTGGGTCCGCGGGCGGGAGCCCTGAACTGGATGAAGGGCAGCAGCGGGGGAGCTGGAGCCAAGGCCAGTGAGTCGGGTAAGGAAGGGGATGCCCAGCACCTGCACCTGCACCTGGCCTCGCTGGCCTCCTAAGCAGCCTCTCTCACTCTTGGTGCAGCTAACGAGTGGAAGTACGCTGTATGGCGGTCGTACAGGAACACAAATGTATCTAGGTGCCACTCAACACACTGCTCAGTCTCTCCCTGAGTCTGATTGAGTTTGTAGGTACTCACATGCTTGCTGTTGAGTCAAAGGGCGTATTTATGACTGGGGGTAACACTGACGTTATTTATCACAAATTCATGTGAAAAACGTAAAAACGTTTTTGCTAGTCAAGTTTTAGTCGATGTTTCTCATATTCTCATATTCTCAATGTCCTTTGAACATTTTAAACTCTCTCTTTAATCTTTTTCTCTCTTCCTCTCTCCCCCTCCTGCATCATAGAGAAGCATATATCTATATATCTACTGTCTATACATGTATATGTTAACTGTGAAATATAATATGTTGTATTTCCTATGAAATCACCTAGGGACTTTTATTGTGTAGAAAACACCTAGGGACTGTTATTGTGTAGGAACCGGATGTTGATTGTGGGCAGTTCATGAGTGGTTGTATATGATGGTGGTCATTAAAAAGTTAGAGAACTTGATGTTGTGTTTTGTCCTTGATTAACAGTATATACATATATAATGAGTGTGTGTGTGTCTCTCTCT